>NC_051160.1:26272385-26572385 GCF_013339745.2 Dermacentor silvarum | reverse complement strand
AATATCTGAGTGATGACAGCACTAGTTATTACTCTGAAGTTCATGAAATAAGTGAGGAGAATGTAAACTTCAACAGTGACAGGCATGGCAAATGCTCAGATCTGTGCCATGCCAATATGTGTCAAGCATCAAAACTCAATGTGGGTGTGTTAAAGAACATCATGCAGTTTTGAGATATTCATCAACCAACTTGTAGCAAGCCGCATCAGCATTTGGCATGTTATTTTGTTAGAAAGCCTTCCTTACAAACTGTGGGACAAAATATGCATGGAACACCAATCTAATATTGTGGTGGACTTTGGGGGCCAATGTCTTTAAACTGGCAGTAGTCTTGAGATATTTATTAATTGGAAAACCCTTGAGCAATAACTGGCATACTTAAAGTAATTAATGAAAAGTGAATAAGTTGCCTAGGTAATTATGAGTTAGACAGTGATTATCGCACAAATTCTGATGTCCTGCAGAAGAAATAACTTCCTAATTTCTGCTACATTAATTGTTTCTATGCATTACTTAAAAGCCTACCATGGAACGCCTTGTATACCAATGCACACAGCTGTCAGTCTGACCACTTGCTATGCAAGGTAATGATAAAGCAATGTGTGTGACCAGGCCAGTTGGTACTAATACATTATAAAAAACGGCGTAACAGTGGACAGGGGACTGAAGAACAAACAAATGAACAAAATATCAGTGCTTGTGTTCGTTCATTTGTTCTTTCCATCCGCTGTTTGACTGTTTCATAATGATAAAGGCTAAAAACGCAGGCTTTCAGTGAAATTGAGATGATTTTAATGAAGGTTTCTTGCTTGCCCATCGCAGGAAGAATTCCTAAGCCTGTGCTCAGCGGTCACAACAGCTTCCCACCTTTGGCCCACAACAACAGGCTTCGTTGGGGTGATGAAAGCAGCCACAGTCATGCGCGACCAGAGTACAGAGACCCATACGAAGAACCTTTTGCAGGAGAACAGACCAAGTACTATGACTACGGACAGGCCTACCCTGAGAGCTACCGGTACTGGATTAACGACGCTGACACCCAGCTCTACCCCATGGTTGCTGATGGTAAGGCTTTACTCGTGACTTATGGCACTAAGAAGAACTCACAATTGATAGTTACAAATGACCAGAGGCTGTGACAGTCAGAAAATTTTACACTGCTGTGATGATCCATTGAAGTCGATTATAAGAAATGTCCTCAGTAGAGGTAGCTGGTTAAACCGATAACAAAAGTCAGGATGTCTATTTAATCGTATATATTCATGGCATTATACTGTTTCAGTGCATGTTTTTCTGCATCTGAGTGCAGCTTTACCTGAATGTATCATTAGTTACACCACCAGTTAATACCACACCACATTACACCACATCCATTTCATTTCATTTCATTTCATTTCATTTCATTTCATTTCATTTTATTACCTTAAAGACCCCGTTCGGGGTATTACATAAGGGGTGGTTAACATGTTTACACAAGAAAATGCAGGTGTTACGGTGAAATACAAGTTGGAACAGTTTCCAAGAATTCTGAATGACATGTGATGGCAGCGGCATTGAAGGGTAGGTCGTTCCAGTCTCTGGCAGCCCGAGGAAAAAATGAAGTCTGAAATGTGACAGTTCGTGTGCGAGGACGAGCAACTTGCAGTCGATGGCTGGTGCGCTGTGACATGCGTGAGGATGATGGCGTGATGTAAGGTGGGCGGCTTAGCGAGCTGTAAAAGAATTTGTGATAAAGAGAGAGCGTGGCGATACGACGACGAAAAGCAAGAGATGTCAAACTAGATTCTGTCTTTAAGCGTGAAATGCTGATGTTATATGAATATGAAGAATGGATGAATCTAGTCGCACGATTCTGAACTGATTCGAGTGCATTGATGATATATGTTTGGTGAGGGTTCCAGATGGCAGCGGCATATTCCAGTTGTGGTCTGACAAATGATTTGTATGCGAGTAGTTTGACGTGCTGCGGGGCTTGACGAAGGTGACGTTTCATGAACCCCAGTGTCCTATTAGCTGACGAGATTACGTTAGTCGCATGCGCATTCCAGGAAAGGTTGTGGGACAGGGTTATACCTAAGTATTTATACGCTAGAACTGATTCCACTGGGACGTTTGCGATTGTGTAAGTAGAGAGGTAGGGATTACGACGGCGGGAAATTGACATAAGTTTGCATTTGTTAGGGTTCAAGGACATTTGCCAATGGTTGCACCAATTTTGCACGTTATTAAGGTCATTCTGCAGAGATGCTTGGTCAGAGCGGTTAGTCACAGTTCGATAAATCACACAGTCGTCAGCGAACATACGAATAGAACAAGATACATGCAGCGGAAGATCGTTAATGTATATTAGGAAAAGAAGCGGTCCCAAGACTGAACCTTGAGGGACGCCTGAAGTGACAGGGAGGATTTTGGAGGAGTAGTTATTAACAAGGACGAATTGGGAACGATTTGTTAGGAATTCTTTTATCCACTGTACTACGTAAGGATCTAAGTTCAATCGGGATAACTTTATTAGTAAGCGGTTATGAGGCACTGTGTCAAAAGCTTTAGAGTAGTCCAGAAAGATTACATCGGTTTGAACGTTGTTATCAAGGTTAACGTGTAGATCATGAAGGAAGATAGCTAGTTGTGTTTCGCATGAAAGCCCCTTACGAAAACCATGTTGAGAAGGATGAAAGAAGTTTACTGCGTCTAAAAAGTTTATGATATGCGAGTATATGACATGTTCCATGATTTTGCAAGGGACACTAGTTAATGAAATGGGGCGGTAGTTTAAGGGAGAGTCTTTGTTACCTGCTTTGAAGACTGGAACGACCTTCCCCACTTTCCAATCACATGGTAAGGCACCTGTAGACAATGACTGTGAGAATAATAGACTGAAACATGCCGCGGATATATGCTTAGTATTCTTCAGAATCTTTGAGTTAATTTCGTCTACACCAGAAGAACTACTTGTTTTTTTCGATGATTGACAGTATGCCATCTGTCGAAAACACAATGGGCGGCATATGCGATGATATGTTAGTAGATAGCGGAAAGTCTGGGGGGGTTGTTTCTTTTGTAAACACTGAAAAAAATGCTTCATTGAAAATATCAGCGCACTCGGCATCTGTGGCTGTTTCGCCTGCTGCATTCGTCACGCTGATAGTGCGAGCTTCTTGAGGATTTAAAACGCGCCAGAATTGCCGAGGATTTCGAGTAAGTAGTTGTGGTAGGTCGATGTTAAAAAAAGATTTTTTAGCAGTGCGAACGGCACTCAGGTAGGCGTTCTCTGCGATGTGGTAGTTTGACCATGCCTCGGTGCTTCCAAGACGCGTGGCTAGTCGGAAGCGACGTTTCTTCTTGTTTTCAAGCGTTCTTAGTGCTTTGGTGAACCATGGCTTATTTTGATTCGTGTGCATAGTTATTCGTGGTATATATTTGTTAACGAGTTCATTAATTTTGTTTCTAAATAGCGTCCAGTTTTCTTGAAGTGAGTGCATAGGGAATAATGTCTCGAAAGTTGAAAAGAAGTCGCCTAACTCATTATTAATAGCTTCGTAGTTTCCTTTATCATATAAGCATATAGTTTTGTTGGATTTTTGTTTTGGTATGGGTTGAAAAGTGAAGGTGGCATGGATTACTTTATGATCGCTTACCTCACGCAGGTAAGTTATCGATGATAGACTGTCGGGATGGCTGGTTAGTATAAGGTCGAGTATATTAGAGGTGTCTTCTGTAACCCGCGTGGGCTCTAGTACAAGTTGAGTTAGACTGAAATTAAGGCACACATTAACAAATTCTTTAGCAGCATCATTCCCTACGATTAGAGCATTATTGTTAGTCCAGTTGATTTGCGGAAAATTAAAATCACCAAAAAGCAGGATCTCTGCGTTAGGGTGTTTTTCACTAATTTCGCTCAGGATGTTATTAAGTTTATGCGAAAAATCGGGAATGTTATGTGGTGGTCTGTAGCAGACGCCCAAAAGAACAGTCTGCGGTGAAGCGCGGCAGATTAGCCATATCATTTCCAAGTCAGTCTCGATGGTTGCTAGCGAGCACGATAAATGATGATGCGCGGCTATGAGCACACCACCGCCTCGTGAGATTTTGCGGTCTTTCCGGTAAAGGCAGAAGTTCGGCAGATCAGCAAGAACCTCGCTATCAGTAATATCGTCAGTTAGCCAGGATTCAGTTATTATCAGCAAATTACTGTTAGACGATAACACGAGGTTAGACAGAATATCGCGTTTAGGAAGGAAGCTGCGTGCGTTGGTGAAGATAACGGAAAAGCAAAGGTTAGCTCGTGTCGGTACTGTAGGGCAGGGGGGTCTCCCGCGGCTAGGTGGCTGCTATTGCAATTCTTTCACACTCTGTGTGCGTTCTTCAAAAACGTAGCGCTTATTACCCATGAACAGGGTTTTAAAGCGCAAGGAATAAGGTGCCGATTTGCTTTTTGCGAATGCAACTAGATGTCTGCGGGCAAGTTGAACAGGACGTGTAAAATCCTCGCCAACGCTGAAGCCTATTCCCTTAAACTTGCGGCCGTTGGAAAGGACTTGTTCTTTTGTTTTGTGAAATGTGAATTTCACTATTATGGGGCGGTTACAATTACCTGCACGATTGCCCAAGCGGTGTGCACGCTCGATTTCTTTCGGGTCAAGCGTGATGTTCATATGTTTACGACAGTGGTCAATGATTATGTCCTCCGAGTGCGCGAATGACTCCGCCCCTGAAGACTCAGCAATACCATAGAAAATCAGATTGTTGCGCCGCGAATGGTTCTCGGCATCATCAATACGTGCTTCCAGCCTCTGGATTGTGTGTGCTGTGCGGGAAGCATCACTTTTCACGCTTTCTATATCGGAACGCAGGGGCGCTAGGTTTTGGTAGTGGGTCTCCAGGTCAGTCATACGCACGCTCAGGTCGGATATAGCTTTGTCAGTTGTTAGTAACTGAGACTTGAGACCCTGAATCTCGGCGATTAGTTGCGATTGACCTGCGGATAGATTCTTAAGTTCATTTAGGACGGCTTGAATATCAGGTCCAGGGTTAGTTTCGACGTCACCTGCCAGCAACAATAAAGAGATAACAACATCACAGCACTGAACAATAATGGAAAGGCAGCAATGCGGGCCCGGCAGCTGCAGCAGAAAGTAATTACTTGACCGTTTTGTAAAAAGACTGTATGGTTTACTAACCTGCATGACGAACATAAACGGATTAGCGTGCTGTGTTGACGCACAGCAGCCGGGCCCACAAAGCGCCTCCGTCCGCGCCTGCACTTTTATAGATGACGGGTGAATTGATGTCGGTGGTGATAGGTATTCCTCTCGCAAGTCAAGTGACGCTGCCGGGTGCAGTGGCGCTGCCGGACACAGGAACAGTGCCAGTGGTCTGGGAGCGATGCTGGCATCCATCGGGTGATAGAAGCCAGTTCCATCGTAGTCAACGTGCGAGGCATGATGCGGTTGGGGTACATCTGGGGATACCGTAGCCAGAGCAGGGAGCAGAAGGGGCACGATCATGTGCAGTGACACCTGCATGACGAACATAAACGGATTAGCGTGCTGTGTTGACATCCGGATTACACTATGCCACACTCGATACCATACCATATATACCACACCCTACCAATATGTCATAGCACATACCATCTATATCAATATACCATACCATATATGATATCACATGTCATATCACATTTCATATCATACAATCTGCCATACCATAACAATACATCATGCCAATGACATACTGCATGATATACCATACTGTGCCACACTCTTATCCACTTCAATAGCAGCATGTGTCTACATGAATCCAGGTGCTGAATCCAAGTACTAAATTAATCTACAAGTCGCTTTCTTTTGCTGCAGGAATCATCCAGCCACAGAACTTCAGAGCCCAGAAGCCAAGGATGAACCTCCAGCAACACCAATACCAGCAGCAGCAGATGCAGCAGCAAGAGCTTCAGCAGCAGCAACAGCAAAGGCTGCAGCAGCAGCGCTACCAGCAGCAACAGTTTCGCCAACACCAGCTCAAGCAGTTGCAGCACGAACTGCAGCAACAGAAACAACAAGCGTCGTCTATTCAAGACTACCCGCCTAGTCGCTGGAAAATGGGCCGTGGGTGGGTATTTGACTAAAGCTTGACACTGCAATCAAGGAGTGGTTCACTGCTGGTTACTGGGCTAGCTGGTTCATACTTATCGTAGTATAATAGGATGCAAAACAATGCAACATAAGATCAGGAAAGAAAAAAAGTACCTCTTCTTTTTCTCTTTTTCTTGCACTTCAACCAGCACCAGTCTCTTGTCAAAGCAGTATGTCAGGTACCACATGTAGCACATTGCAGAGGGAATGTGTGCTATTGGCATAATGGCTTCGTAGAAGATGGAGAAGAATAGAGGGCAGGGCTCACTATCAAAGAAATTTAATATATCACTACTTGATGCAGGGCTACTTGTTTATACTTATTATGGTAGGATAGGATGCGAGACAATGTGAAGACCAGGACAGGATGTGTGGCTTTCCTGGAAAGAGACGCTCTTCCCTGTCCTGGTCTTATTACACATTGTTTCACATCCTATATATAAAATAACGAAAATTGGTTATGTGCTTAACATTAAGCAAGAAAGCCCCCCAGCATTGTTACTATACTATACCTACAACTGGGACCCCTTACTTCCCAACTGGTCTATAACTAAAAAAAAAAAAAACTTAGAATCTCCTCAGGGAGTTATCTGAATGATGCGTAAGCATTTCGTAGTAACTACGTGGTGTTGAGTGCTCACACTCAACACTGCTGGTAATCCTAGCACAGTTCAGCGGCTGCGATCGTCTTGGCGCCATTACGGTAAATGCGACAGCGCTGCGGCGACACGAACTGCTGCGGAAGGCGGCGCAACGTGAACTGATGAGGCAAGCAAACTACTTCAGGTGGCGGCGCCAGGTATGCTGGTGACGTTTGGATACGGAGGCATGGCTTCTCCACTGTTCTGGCTTACTAAAGATGTACCTAGTGCGTGCCTGATTGCACAAGTCACGTGGTCACGGAGATGCGCTCGTGCCACTGCTCGCGCGTTCGTCGTCGTCTTCTTCCACAGCTGGCAAAAACATTGCTGCTGGCTCTACCTTGAACGCGATCGTCTTACGCGAAGGAGGGATGAACGCTCTGACAGTTTTCTTTTTGGGTAAATGTAAAATGCAATGCCTAGTTGACTCACAACTGAAACCAGTTGGTTTCCACTCACCCTCCAACTGGGACCATTTGCTTCCCAGTCGGCCTTCAGTAGAGACCAGTTAGGTTTTGACAGGGACCAGTTGATTAACAGACAGAACCAGTTCGTACTAGTTGCAATTGCAACACCTGAACCAGTTGAGTTTATAGTTCAAGAATTTCGCTAGAGAGTAGTTCACAACCATTGGTGTCCACAGACCTTAAAAGGCCCCACAAATGCACAAAAGTTATCTCCATAACCGCATCCATCCATTCAGAGGTCCAAAGGCTCTAACTGAATACAGACAGGAATGGGGCTAGTAATCTAGTAAGACCTCTGATATCATGCCATCTAAACATTTTTCACATTACTCAATTTCTGAAATAATTTGGATGCAGGCAGTTCACAAGATGAAGCAGATTGGGTGCTAACTTTTATGACAGCCTTAATAAGTATGTTCTAGTTATTAAAATTTCACAGTGGGCCTTGAAGACCGATAGGTTCTAACTTCAGGATGTAATCATATGCCCTAGCTCAGTAATTAAAAAATAAGTGAGTGAAATATTTGCAGTTGTTCCAGTGATTACAGCTGTTTTACAAGCTAGATCTTTCTTCGTGTCCATGAAACTTGGCCGAAGAGGCAGGGGTTGGTAATTTGGCTGCCTGCATATACAATTTGTTTTTACTGTGTTCAACACAGTCATGATATCATAAAATATTCTGCTCAGTACTTGCACTGCACCTTGCAGCTTAGTCTGCTTTTTCCTAGTAGCTTTAAGCTAATGAACCACTGAAGGATTTTTTTCTGACTATAGGTAAATTTTTTATTGAAACATTTACTTATTTAGCAAATCTCCATCACACGCTGCATCTTTGCAGGTCCTTGGGTCCCGTGGAGCAAGGTGACAGCTACGGACCGCAGCCATACCCTCCGACCCTGGCTCCTTATAGTCGACGCCTGCACCCTGGCATTGGAGGCCATTCAAACCGACCACTGCAGGGTTTGCCACAGGACATGCAAAGGCAGCAAGCTTGCGCAACAATCTGTAGGCCAGCAACAGGACCTCGCACAACAATCGCAATCTGACTCGCAGCTGGAGCCACAGCCACCGCTGCAGGAGCAGCCAAAGCTCAAGCCGCATCCAGTGATGCCAGCCAAACCAGTCGCACCAGCCACCAATGAAGATGGTGAGGCAATGCTCGTTAACTTTTATAATGAAGAGCCCTCTATTAGGTTCATTGCATGGTTTCAAGGTTATCTGTGGGTGTTTAACTAATACAATTGAACCTCAATAACAAACATAGATATAATGAATTATCAGATATAAAGAAAGCAATTTTTTTTCATACCAGTGTGTAATGGATAAATACTATGAGGTATTTTCATGTTGCAACTTCGTAATAACAAGGTTTAACTGTATCACTGAGTGCATTGCCTGCAGAACTGCAGCAGATGCGAACATATTAAATTAAAGGTGCATGCTTGCAGCAAAATTGTTTAACAACTACTTCTAATAATAATCTGTTTTATTTTGACAGAAGTTTCTATACATACTACGCACATCATTTGTATTGTTTTGAAACGGAGGTCATTTTACGCAGGAATAGAGAGCAGCAGTGATGGATTTCTATTATGGCAATTTTGAGCACTGCACGTTATGTCCCTACATTTGAACAGGAGATTCTGTAAAGAACTGCACACAACAGCGCATAATTGCGCAGGAATGAGGGGCAAAACTGCGTATGACTGCGTATGACTGTAAGCACTAACACTTGAAAATGGCTGGGAGTACTTTTGTTTGCTTGTTTGTTTCTTTTCTTAGCACAGCGAAACCTCGTTATAATAAAGTCACAGCCAACACAAACCTTTGTTATATCCTATATTCATTCCATGTTTGTTACTTGCTGATATCAGCAACAAACAATTTAGATTTACTCTGTTGTATGCAATATGTAATTCTTTACATCAGTCTTCATTATATCGAGGACTGGATTAGATGGAGCTTCAGCTTCTTGAGCATACAACGTTTAGACTAACAACCATATATTCACAAACATGAATTGACTCAACACTCCTTGGCTCCATCAAGGCGAGAGTTGCACTGACCCTCAATCAACATGGATTCGGTGCTTTAGCAATGCTGCCCACTGTTTCCTGAGATACTTCATAAACATGCACTTTTAGCACCTACCCCGAGGCACTGGCGCAAGGCAATGCTTTTCAAGCAAGTTATTATCACCAGAGGGTGTTACTGCATGACCTCCAATATTGTCAGCTACATGCAGTGCACTCTCTGATGCCATGGTTACTGGAACACATTGATCACTTCAGCCGAGGGATGGCACCAGTCCTCTCTTTCAGCAAGTCGAAACATGTTCACGAATACGGAGTAACAACCTACAAAGATTGTTTTCATCGTCCATACTCAAAACAAAGTAATCTCATCCAAGTTGGATTTACCTCTTTAAATCAGCAAATAGTTATTACACGATCGTAATTCCGGCACTGGTGTTTAAACGTATTATCAAATGCTTCATCAAGATCAGCTTGATCAAACCTCCTGACATGCTTGCAAGTCCAAAATAATCACCTTTCCTTTATGACCGAAGTCAACTTCCATGTCCAGTGTGAATTTATTGCCTCTGCATAGCAGCTGTAAAAAAAAGAGCGAAATCTATCTATCATTCCACTAAAAAGAGTTTGCAGCAAGTCACCCTATCTTCATGAAGTGGGATAGGGTGCCTGCCTGACAGTTAAGGCAAGAAAATGTACATCCACAGAAGCTTTCCAGAGTTCTCAGTCTCTGAGAATATCTTAGGTTTTAAGCAGTCATTAAAAAAAGAGAACTGCAATGTATTACCTTTTTCATCCTAGGCTGTTGAAACTGTTTTGTGGTTGGCTAACAATGCTTCCGAGTTTCAGCACTATTTTGTGGAGACCCAAGAAGGAGCACATAGGAAGAGCAGTCAAAGAATAAACATGGTAGTTTAATGAAATAACAAAGTAATGATGATGATAACAGGAGAGCAAGGAACAAGTTTTGACAATGACAGTATCTCCACAGTATCCAGGTGCATGTTGCATTAGTATAATTTTCAGTTATCCATCAGCTCGGTATGGTCAGTGGAAAGAGCTGCAGCTTCAACAAGCGATACAAGAACTGTCTGTGTTGTGCCCTCGCCTACACACCTGTGAATACATCAAGTTATGACAAACTTGACCACAAGCCAAACTACACTAACTGCACATGATGCATAGTACTAAGATTTACGCGCAGCACACTTCAGTCACAAATGTAAGGAGCATGTCAGCTAGCAAATGGCACATGGAATACAGCCAACATGCACTAGCTCTGCCATTTTTCTTTCTTTTCCCCCCCCCCTTTTTTTTTTTTTGAAGCAGCAAGAATTAAGGCCAGTTTTTCATGAACTGTAAAAACACCGACTAAGCCACATGAATGCTGCTTTTACTTTCTCTTAAGGAATGCCTTGCACTATCTCCTCCATTTGCCATTCCACATGCACGTACCAGAGATTGAGAAAAAGTCTCACCTCTTGCTCAACTATCTTTTTTTTCTATTCCCATGCAGATTAAACGAGAAGTGCTCTCACTAAGCTGCCACTGGACTGATTCGAATGAAATTTGTCTAATTAAAAAAGTTAACAGCTGCACTCGATCTCTCCAATTCCGTGCATTAGAGCAAAGGCCAGGGCTCATGTCAGTCAATCGTTAGTGGGACTCGGCTACGATTTCTAGGGAAGGAAGGAGGACTCGCTCATTGCACGCTACTAATCTTCCATGAAGCTCTCACCCAGTCAGCATCGAACAAAGGATGATCAGAGGTTTTGTTTAGTGATTGGCTGAATGGTGACCGCATTTCGATGGGGGCAAAATGTGAATACAATCGTGTGCCATGCATTGAGTGCACGTTAAAGCACCCCAGGTGGTCAGAATTGATCCAGAGTCCTCCACTACAGTGTGCCTCATAATCAGATCATGGTTCTGACACGTAAACCCCAAGAATTTTTTTTTTGTTTTTGTTGGCTGACGTAGCCCAGAGTCTTCATTGCACTGTACAGAGTTGGTTAGATGGAGCATGGTGAATCAGGGGAGATGAACTTGAATTTAGGCCCCCAAGGAAAAAAATATGACAAAAATCAATAAACTACAAGTAACTAAATTTTAAAACTGCAGCTCTTCACAAAAATAGCTACAGAAATTCTGTTGAAGAAATATGAGATGTAAAATGTTGTTCCAGATCATAATGTTTTAACAAGAGGACTTTAGCAAACCTCTTCTGAACAACGGAACACATCCTCATATGAAGAAATGTATCATGCTTAGTACGTCTGCTTTTAACACTATGTCAGGTACAGATTACCAAATTTCAACATCTG
The DNA here is from genome assembly GCF_013339745.2 of Dermacentor silvarum. NCBI lineage: Eukaryota > Metazoa > Arthropoda > Arachnida > Ixodida > Ixodidae > Dermacentor > Dermacentor silvarum. The sequence goes on along the minus strand of NC_051160.1, from coordinate 26,560,786 downwards.
TTCTTGTCAAGGAGTTAGAGCTGTACACTTACAATTCCTATTTCTTTTGAAAATTTGATTTTCGGCCAATTTCATAAACACTTCAGAACCAAAATAAAAACTTGCACTTATAATCATTCACTACTAATTGCCAATTTCTTTTCAATTCAGCACGTTTCATTCAAGTCAGTTCAAAAGTTGCCTAATGTCTGAATTCCTGCACTCCACATGCATTTTAACGTCGAAGTCAAATGAATAACTTTCAGACTAGTTGGTCCTTGCGTCACTATTCAGATGAATTAGCACAATAAGTGAGCATAAGCTACAATTTTTTGTTTCCCTTCTCATGTACATTCTTTTATTGTGATAATTCAGCTTCGGGTCATGTAAATTGTGACCGTAAACGCTTGAATGCCACAGCATAATGTACGACAGACTTCTGTACTGAAGCACTGAATTAACTCACGTTTGTTGCCACAGACACCTTCTATCAGCCTGTTGTTGAAGTGGCACCCCCATCGGCACCCCATCAAAGTAGTTCAAAGCACATCACAGAGCACCTGCAGAGTGAGTCAAACTACCCTAGCACCAGAAAACAGAGTGATCGCCGTGTGCGATCACAGTTCTGCGTACAATGCTGAACTTCTTATTTTGCAGAGCCCCATGCAAAACCAGCAAAGGCAACGGCTGGTTCTGAAGTGCCACATCATCACAATGAGAGGCCTGTGCAATACAGCAGACTCCACGAGGTTGCTAACATGCAGGTAAGAAGGGCAGAGACTTGGGCATGCTGGTAGTTCATGTTAAAATAAGAACAGCGCTGCGTGTATCTTTGTTTGTCCCAGTCTCTCAAGCTGTTCTTTTAACATGCAGGTAAGGTCAGAAACCAATCCTAGCAAACAAAAAGGTGTACGCGCACCTGGAAAAAGGGTAGCGTAAGAAATTACCAGAGAATAACCAGACCTCTTCACTCACTCTATAATTACCTTCTTTCAAATTTTGCAACATCATTCTCACAAAAATGTGACAGTGTTGTGACACAACGATGTCACATGTAACAAACAGCATTGTCACATGTGACATGCATATAGAGTATTTAAGGACATGCTGTCACATGCGACCGCGAGTCCTTGCACTCTCTTTAATATATGCTTGTAACGAATATCAGATATAATGAAGGTATCCTCATGCTGGATGTAACTGCTAGAATGAGGTCCAACAGTAGTTTTCCCGAGCACAATATATAATACCACCTCACATTACAGGTGAGCTTTACCCAAGTGGAGCAAGGGAACCGTGGGGCGGAACAAGAATCAGGCAGTGCCGTGCTTGCTCTCACGTTGGGTCTCTGCATCACGGGTCTCCTGCTCGTGTTGGTCGGCTGTCGTCTTCGGCTGGCACGACACCGGCTAGCACGCCGGGGCGGCCGGTCGTCGCTCGCACATGATGCCGACTACCTGGTCAACGGAATGTATCTCTAAGCCTCACTAACTCCGTATGTTGCGAATATGTTGATAAGTGGAGACAGAGTACCCTTTTGAAAGTTTGTATCTTGAGGGATGATGTGGCTTTCACTTAACATCCATTACACTTCGACTTTAGTTAACTTCCCTTGACTGGGAACATGGAGTATTGGTTCAAACTATTCGCAGGTCAAAATCGATGGTGCATTTGAGATTACCATCAAAGTGCACAGTTGTAACAAGTCTTTCTGTGTACCGGCATGTGGAAATGAGCACTGTGCAAACAACCTTGCACGTTTTTTGAGATTTATGATTTGTCTTGAAGGAATCAAGACACAAGGAGACATTCAGTGTTCATTTCACGTGCAGCGGTCAAGAAAAACGAAACATGCAAGCAAAAATCAGGTGGGAGAAATTATAGAAAGTTCATGAAAAGACGAGGCAAGAAGGTTGTCGCTGCTCGTGCAGTGCACATAAGCAATGGGTTGGTGAGGCCATTGGCCCACGGAAAAGTGCCGTGTACATATTGGCCAGCATATCAGGCATTTCTAGTGCACCGTATTACTACTGCACCCCTTGCACCTTACATAATGACAAAAATGCGCACTCTTAAGTTTGTTAGGTGCAGCTGAGTTGTAAGTGTGCCTAATTAACCACAGGTACGACCCCTTTCTCACATGAGCAAAAAAATATTTCGAGTTGGAGTGGGCTTAATTGTGCACAGGAATGCTTTGTCATCTGCTGAGATCTCCGACTTTAAAAAGTTTAGAGCCAAATTAACAAATGCTTAATTAATGGAAGCCGATTGTAGTCCTCCTTAAAGAAGACAATGAAATGTTTCTGGCTCATTAGCACTACACAGAAGGAACTTTGTGGTTCTAAGCTATACATCCACTCACTTCGATACTTGTCATCAATGATACGCACCCTGTGAAATTGATGTTAATGTTTTACCTACAATTATGAGCACGATGTTTGCAGCCAGGGAGTATGAGAAGGAACACCTGATATGCATTCCACACCATTAGATGATCTCACTTCCAACAATCAAATGAAAAAGCACCACATGAAGTGTTTTAGAAACAAGAGTTATTCCGACTAACATTCCAATGAGTACTCCTGCAGTAGCAATTGTTTTATTATTATTTAGGTGTTCTTTTTCATACTGGCAACACTTGTGCAGTGGGCTCCAATAGTTTGTGGGATGAAGATTCCGTGAAGACTGAATTTCTGTTCAGTTTGGGTGTGTGGCTTGTGAAAGCCTACAACACTGTCTGATGGCACATGTACCGTTGGCTATGAAAGTTATAGGGACACGGAATTTGCAAAAAAAAAAAAGTGAATTCGCGTGAAGCCCAGGCATATAGCATTGAATTCAGTTTCAGTCTGTACTATACCCCATTTCATAGATAGCGAGCAATGTTATGAAGGCTAGAGAGACTTCTTGCACTGCCAACATTTGCGAGCGAAAAATAGTAGATCACATATGAAATAAAAATATAGGTACGCACGTGCAATTCAATAATGTCAGGTCCCATACTTTTTTGCAGCAAAATATTACGTATTTTTACACGGAAGGCGTCGGAGCTCTGAACCTATTTGCCACCAAATGTGGCACATTTCTGCTTTCAGCGGCCACAGAGCACAGCTTTCGCTCTTGACCAAAGCACAGTAAACCGCATACTGGAAGTGCCAAGGGGCACAAATAATGTGTAATTTGACGTAGCCTTACGTTCGCATATTGTAGTTGTATGCAAAGTAGTTATTCCATAGGAAGTGTCACAGATCAAAAACAAGTGCACTCGAAAACACTTGAAGTGACTTATCCATGACTACGCTACTTGCATAGCTTCTGCATATGTTGCCTGCTAAGTACGAAATGAAATATAGCAGCTTTTGGGAACTACATGGTGGCCCATTCAATTAGAAGCGCTGTACCTTAACAAATCAGAAACTCACATTTGTTGTGGAAACCATGTCTGACAAAATTTTGTGACCCACTGCACTAGAACAAACTACAAATATGAATTTTAGGCTATGTGCCCAAGGTTCACAGAAATTCAGCGTATTCACGGAGGTCCTGCCTCGTAAACTTTTTGAGTCAACGGCATGTGTAAGCAACTAGCTCCTACAAGGGAGACAGAAAGACTGGTACTTTAAGAAAGCTTTGGTCCGAGCTTGATGGCATCATAACTAAGCAGCATGAAAGATCAAAAGTTTGCCAATGCTCAACAAACCACAAGAAAATAAAAACTTAAGTCCTTGAAAATTTACATGTCTCATTTGAAATATGCACTAATACAAAGTGCATAACAGATTAAACTGCAGTCGAGCCTCAACATAACGAATATCAGATACAATAAAGTAAATCTAAATTGTTTCTCACCAATATCAGCATGCTTATAACGGATATCAAATATAAAGAATGTATTTTCCTTTGGGTGCAACTTCATTATAACGAGGTTCAACTAACCTAACAATAAGGAAGTATTAACGACACTTCAGCAGTAAAATACAGGCATCATACTTAAATCATACTTAACTATGGATACAGTAAGTGTTCCTAGATGTCACAAATATGATTTTATACGCAGTGTGTATTCTGCATACTTATTACCATACACTTTTTCTCATTCCCAAGTTCAAAATGTGGATTTGAAATGGGACTTGATAGTCGTCATACTGCTTGAGGACTTGCCCTATTTGCACATATATCATGCAGCCTCAAATACACAGAGCATTAGCCTTGGGCAAATTTTTATAATCACTAAAGTGTTGCTATTGCAGCTATAATGTTATTGACACTAAACATGAACTAAAATTGCATGCTAAGGAAGCAGAACATGACAGCAAAGAAAAAAAAAAAAAAAGCTTTATGCTTGTCAATCTTGTAGCACTAGTCATTGTTGTGTGCATTACAAGGTCTACGATTTTTACTGCTCAGATAATGGGTAGTCAAGCCGATGCACTATGGGAAAATAAATATTGCATGCTACTTGTAATATAGTAGTCGTGACTGTGGCATGAAGTACACACTTTGTTGCGAAGTAAATAAAAGAGGACTAGCATTGCATTTGTGCAAATACAGTACTTCTCTTGCAATTAGAAGGATGGTCTTCACATGCATTGCGTGGATTGCACGAAATTTTGTTTTTTCTCCGAGATCATCAACTGAGCTCTTGTGATAATCTCAAAGCTAGAGCAAGAACTCTTTGTACTGTTCAAAATGCTAACTTTTGTTACTTTGGTGCAAACGCTTGCTGTAGACTTCAGAATGTTATAGCACAGGTATTTGTACAGTGATAGTAGTGCGAAATGATGTAGGTTTTTGTACGGCACTCTGTGTTTTTGTGTTTTACGTGGATATGTGTAATAGATAGGAATGACCCGAACAGCTGTACGGAGTGGTTGTGTTAACGCAGACAACTAAGCAAAGACCTGTTTGCAGAGGGACCTTCAAAATTTCTGGAAAAAAAAAAGAAAGTTTACAGATGCAGATAATGTAGCTTGGCTGCTACGATAGAAAGGATGAGCGAAGTAATGCACCACACAAGCAGAGTTAATGACAATAAGTGCTCGAGTTCTTCATGCCTCTTAGTGTAATGAATTATAACAGAAATTTGGTGCGTGTCAACAAGCATCTTAATGATAAGACTAATTCAACATTTAGAGCTAATTTGGAATCATACATTAAATTATTATGCTACACATTATTCATCAACAGCTTTTGCGTAACCATGTCGTCGCATCATAAACATCTCACAGTGGGAGCTTTTTCAGCTTTTTAAAATTTGCCTCTTCTGCAATCAGAAGCAAATAGATAAGCATTTCTAGGTATGATGCGACGTTCACGTTAATTAAGTTCATGAAGCGCCACTTTAATTATGGATTACCGTTACCTTTGAACTGGACTGATTGTTTTCATCTTCACACTGCTGCGCACCGAAGAGGTTGCTTGTTTAAAGCACACAAGCTGTGGGCAACTTCTCAGCATTGCCATTAAGAGAAAGCATTACAATGGGCTCACATGTATTCAGACATGTGAAATGGCAAAAACATTCTTGCATGGCCACTTCTGAACCAATCCAACTGAAGTTTACTGCATTTAACCCTTTCAGTGCTGTTTTTTTTTTTTTTCTAGATATTATACAATGAACATAATGGTTTATCTTAAGTTATGCAGAAGGAAATAGAATGACACAGATATTGGCAAATGCTCTCCTGGTATGGTCCTTACATTCCTATCTGACATCAGTGATATGGTGAGATAGAAACGTGTAAACATACCAAAACATCAGTGAAAAGGGTTAAAAGAAAAAGTTGAATTCTGTGGACTTTTGGAAGATTAGTAATTAAAGCTCTCAGTCTTTCCTTCAATTTTTAAAATAAGATTGTCAGAACCTGAAAAAGATTTAAGAAATTTAAGCCTCAAGGCTACATCTGTTAGGATGCCTATAGCATAAAAAGAGCTATACATGGCTCCGAGATCTAGCCATAATTAATAGGGCTCTCACAAAACTCATATAAACAAAGTAATTATTTCATGCAAAGTCTAAGCGATACATTATATTTGTCTGCCTTAACTTCTCCAATGGTTAACAAAATTGTGACATCTGTTATTGCTGCAGAGTTATGGAGTTGTAAACATGGCCACTTCAATTTATTCCAAATTTATCCCATTTTAGTAAAAACACCTGCAGGCCCGAGTAAAAAAAAGCTTCTCCCAACAGAGCCCAATTTTTTCCCTTCAAATGCAACAAATCTCGCTCAGCTGGTACAGCAGTTGCCTAAATAGCGTTTCTAAACCTCGGAGGTCTTTGAATAGGTGAACAGTCGACCCCGAGCCCTTCAACTAAAAGGCTTTTCACTGAATTTCTACATGTGGCAGGCACTGTGCAAATGACAACTATGAATTAAAGGCTTGAGGCACTTCTGCTATTGGTTGTGGCTGTGTGGCACAGCTATTAGGCTGACAAAACACTACAGCCTGTTACAGACATTGCACAACTTTGAACCTACGGCAACAAGTTTGATTCTCAATATCAAACAAAGTAGGTAAACCATTAAATGTTGCAAAGCCCTCAAAAGACACATTAAGGCTAGCCTGCAGCAATGCAGTATGCAGTCAGAAAACAAAACATGTCAATCCGAGCCGTAGCCGTAGCCGTAGCCAAGGGAAAGCAAATATTGATGCAGCTTTGCCTCGATTTCGATGTAACTTCTTGTTTCTTCACTTTGGATGTACCTTTTCCATAGCTTCTGTTGTTTGTTACCAACTGTGTTGCAAGTACAGTTATCCTCACGTTCTTACAATTCAATAAAAGTTTTCAGAAAATATAGGGCCTTGTGTTGTCTGTGGTGTTATGCATGTCATCGTGCCCTGTTCAGGAACTTGATTAAAGAGCAGAAAAACAATTAACGCTGGCTCACTGCGGCAGCACTGTTTGCGGGCCCAGTTCCGCCCATTTATTGGCCCGCCTGTACGAAAAATGTTCGGCGTAACGTTAGGAGACAGGAAGGGAGTGGTGTGGATCAGAGAGCAAATGGGGAGAACCAATATTCTAACTGAGATTAAGAGAAAAAAATGGAGCTGGGCAGGCCATGTAATGCGTAGGGTAGATAACCGTTGGACTATTAGAGTTACAGAATGGGTGCCAAGAGAAAAGAAGTGCAGTCGAGGACGCCAAGAGAAAAAAAGTGCAGTCGAGGACGGCAGAAAACTAGGTGGGGTGATGAAATTAGTAAATTTGAAGGTAGAAATTGGAATCAGCTAGCGCAAGACAGGGTTAACTGGAGATCGCAAGGAGAGGCCTTTGTCCTGCAGTGGACATAAAAATAGGCTGATGATGATGATGATGATGTAGATCATCCATTGGAGAGTCGTGAACCTTTCCATCTTTATCAAGCTCTGCGGTGCCTTCAATCACTAGTTACAAGAATTTCACTGCGAGAGCAGTTAAGAACTTAAAAATGGGTTCGCTGTGTCTGCTTGAACATTCTTGTTGTAACAACATCATTGGCATTCTATCATAGTCGTTGTGTCATCATTATTGCATAGTCATTAGGCCTCCGCCTCATATTTGATTGGTGAAGAAAAACAAAACTTTGCCTGTTGCCACCGACGAGCTCTTCAATCAGCTACCATGCAATGTTCACGCTCAGCAATTTGTGCAGGGCACTTTGCACCATGCAGACTTAGCATCTATTTGTGTCTGTGCATGTCTTTCGGAGGACATTGCAGAGAATACTGCACCGGATCAAGAAAATGAACACTGTGCGTGTTAAAAACAAGTTGTTCATGAGAATATGGCAGCATCTAATGCAAAAGCCTGCTGTTGTCGTAGATAAGTTCAGAGCTGGTGGAATTGCTAAATTCTGCCGATTCTTTTCACCTGCGCCAATTTCTCCAAGGCTATCACATTTGTAATTACGAGAAAGTCCCACATTTTCACGTTTGCACACGGAATATTGCCCACCACGACTCATAGGTGACCGACAACAGAGGTAATACGTTACTGCAAGCAGCAGTCGGGAGTTATGTTCGCTACGTGCCTCACTGCCAGTGGACATTTGTAGCTCGAGTTGGCTCAGCTGTCACAACAGACTGGCCAATTAGGGCACACATTCTGTTTTCAGTCGGACAAGAGTCTGCATTGTACGTCTAGTTTACATGAGTCTGTAGTTAGGCTTGACGTATGCAGTGTATTGAAGACCTGCACAAAGATGGGGTGCATTAATAGATTTTGACATAGGTAATCCAAGCAATGAAAAATGTAATGATAAAGGAGTTAAGGGTAGTTCTGACAATTCATCAACAAAGATTTCACTGCACATTAAAGAATCCCAAGTGGCTGTGGCAACAAACTGAACATATCATATGATTAGATGAAGGCCACAAGTGTTTGGCTACTGTGGTGTGTTAATGAAACTATAATTTAATACTTGCATACACAATTCTTTCCAGAGTGAATGGCACAAGTATCCCAAGCCTTCTTTATCCTTTTGTAATAAAAGTGCCTCAAAACCATGCAATAAACAGTGAGCCATGCATGTGAAAACAGTATCGCCATCAGCAACAATATGGGAAACACCAATTGTTTATTTAAAGCTCAGCAAAGCAACCTGACCTCAGTTCAATTCATTCAGTACACTGTAGGCATTCATTCAGATAGTGGGGTAATGTTAGAAAGCTTTCTAAGCAAACATTGATGGATTCAAACAACAATTGCATAGCAAAATTTACTTGGTATAAAAAAATAAGTTAATTGTCGGGAACTCCAGCCATTTTCATTTTTATACACTTGGCATGCCAGAACTACTCCACACACACAAAAATAATAACAAAAAAATTGCAGTTTTTTCTTACACACGTTACAAAAAAAAAAAAAAAAACTATACTTTGCAACTGAAGAGTCTATATTTTAAAGAGGCTGTTCCTCTAAAGGATAAAAATAAGTCTTTAGTAAAAGTAAACAAATCTTGATCCTTGACAGCACTGACATTTTCTTTCTAATGAGAAGAAAAATGGTGCACAATTTCCCAAGCACATAGAAGACGGTAAAAAACCTCAGATCACAAGGAAACACAGCTACAACATCAACAACGATTCCCTGCCCGCTTGAAATCACCGAGGCCACTTGCCCATGCATTCTGCATCGACGACCAACCAACAACATGAGTACAACCACCAAATTGACCCATTCGTTTCACTGAACCCATTCCACATCTCAAAAGCACTGGGAGACACCGGGTCTTTTTGATTCGTCATCTCTGACTGCCACAGACTGCCCAAGATGCTGGATACATCAAGGCTCATTGGATGAAACCAGTGGCTGACAACTGTAAGAAGCCCTCAGAATGAGGTTTATTTAAATGCTGCACGTTGTGTTGCCACAAGGGTAAGCCTGGCTAACACTCATTGCACAAAGAAAGAAAAAAGATGAAAAGAAGAAGAGGAAGTGGGGCACACTCAGCTGCAAGTGAAGAACATTGCCAAAGCTCGTTTCAATTGCTACACTATTGGAGGAAACATGGGAACAAAACTGATGGCCTCGGCCCTCTTCATGTCTCCAGCACACCCACCACAACCGCACAAATCTTCCCCTCACTCAACACACCTGACCCAACAGTTCACGAAGAAATGACGTTCAAGTCCAGCGTTGCAACATCAAGCCGGTGAGGAAGTGTCGAGTCCATAAATATGGCTGCAACAGTCGGCACACGTGCGGGACAAGAAAATAAAAATAAAAAGTGTTCAACCGTGAGAGGCGTCCGTTTACAGCGACTTGGAGTGAAAATGCATCCCTAGTTAGTGCTTGTTCTTGTTGCCTGTTTGGGTTGTCGCGTAGGAGGAGAAACAAGGACTAGGTCTTGTCGGCCTCTGCTTGGCGAGACGACGACTCTTCGCACTTCCGCGCTGCCACCTTCCTCTTATAGCTCATCACGGCGGCCACTGCGCAAAGCAGGCACAGAAATACACAAGACACGTGTCAATTCCTCGGCTCAGCTGAAAGCCACCAACACATCTGGACCCTGGTAGAACAAGCTTTTACTAACAGGTAGCGTGACCATCACTTTCTACAAACAATGCTTATCGACACAGCTTGTCAGTGTTTACCAACCAGGTTTACCATCCTTTACCAACAGATGTTCACAAAGAGGCACATGATGATAGTAGTTAACAAGCAAAATTACTAACAGGTGACATTACTGCACATTCTAACTATGTACTATGTCCTCATCATACTGCAATGCATGATCAGTCACTGCAAGGTGGGAAAGCTAATCTCTGAAAAACTGTGGACAAAATGCACTATGACAGTATGGTAGCCTCATGCCACAATATGCCTAATGCATGTCAACTATCTACAAGATTTCTTTTAAGACATTTGCAAGGTCTGTACAAAACTAAAGCTACTGCAAAGCTAAAATACCCTAGAAAAGTCAGCTTCAAGCAGCTAGATGGCTACTTACTTGGCCAAGCAACATAAAGCTTATCTGCAATATAACAGTTCAGTATGCTGAAAAGATAACGTCGAGCGAGAGCCGTGGTAAAAAGGCCTTAAATTTAACATGCTCATATAACACTTTCAGCATGGTTCTTTGGTTATCTAGATGCAGTACTATCACACTACACAGGCATGCTCAGTTATTTTCACACACTCATAGGTTCAGACACCACCATTTACCTGCTGGAGGTGAGCCACCGGGAGTTCATCTCTTACAGCGTGGTGCAGACAACCCTGGACACCAATGCACGAAGAGACAGCTCCCAATGTCAGTTGCACAACAAACCTTTCCAGGTGACATCGCTCAACAAAGATTTGATTGAGTACCCGGAAATCTAGTGAATTTTAGCAAAAGGCTGTGTTGAAAATGTTCGGAGAATTCACTACAGGGTTGATGTCACAAGGACACAATCTAGATATTCATTTTTGTAAAATCGTTGCAGATTACTGTTTACAAACATTTCAGGCAATTAAGTAGTGCATTTAGTGAAGTTAGTGCAGGCAAAGCCTTCTAGAGGTTAGCATGTAATGATTAGTCATCAGCAAGCCACCTTCAGTTGAATGTTTTGCCATCTGTAACATTCATCCTAGCAGGTCTTGAACTAGCATAACCCTAAGAATGGACGCCGAGCTAATCATACAAAACCAACACTAATGCCCTTCAGTGGCGATACTTTCAAGATATAAACACACATATCTTCTTAATTGAGCAATTTAAACCATATATGAACAATTTATTTGTCAACAGCTCGACTCAGCAGCCAACGCAGCACTCGGGGAAAATGTGCAGGGTAAAAATTACATACAAAACGCTGAAATATAAACCAGAGGCAGACACTGTTAAATAAACTGGCCTTTCAAGTCCCTACCGTCTACTTACAAGTGCTGCAACGTAGAGAACACAATAAAGAGGAAAACAAAACAAAAAAACAAACACTGAGAACAAAACAAAAACCAAAACAAGGGTTTCATAATATGTGCAGAAGAGCATAACAGCGAGGTCAACAGAGTGGCCGAACATGGAGAGAGAAACTACACATGCCGAGTAAGCGAAAGCACATGCAATATCACTCATGCAGGCGAGCGCAGCAACAACTTAAGTTTGCAAGCTCCGGTACTGTTCGAGTGTCTCTGAAAAGCGCTGTTCTATTTTTCTAAGGATAACCATCCGAGAAAATCAGCAGAGAGACAGCCACCCAAGCTCCCCAGTCTGACAAGGCGCTCAGAGCACCAGTTTTATTAACAGCGCAGGCACAATCGCTGCAGTAAGGCGAGCAGAAGGGGCCGCGCTTATCTCGTTCTTCAAGGCCGGAGCTGCAGTAGCAGGCGTGTTTGCTCGACCGACCGGGTTGATTGGCGCCCTTCACCCCTGGGACAGCAAGACAGTCAGGCTCAGTGTTCGAATCCACTCTGGCCGCTGAACGAAAATGCTGACAAGCCATTAAAATGCACTGTATTCTCGCTTGCGTCACCCACTCCGAAAATCCATAACCTCACAGAACATCACAATTATTGCTATCATCATCAGCCTATTTAGCCATATTGCTATCACCATCATTAACCATTAAAAAGGGAGAGGAGGATATGGAGGGCCAGCCATGGCGCTTAGGACTGAGTACTAATACGGTTGTTGAGCATTTTCACTGTTTTTTGCATTTCAACGTGCGCAATCCCCATGCATTGGCAACGTGCCCTCCTGTCTGTCAACTAAGCCCGCACGCACCAACGTGCACAAGCGCATTTATGACAGAAAGATGCAACACCTTCTCAGAATACAGTACTTGTTTTCTTGACAGGCTTGCTGCAAAGAGGTGAAAGAGAAAGAAAGAAAGAAAGAAAGAAGGAAGGAGAAAAAAGAAAGGTGAATGTGCCAAGGCCAAAAGAAAAGTTCACAGCAAGAAGCATTTAACGAGTTTCACACAAATATTACTCAAAGGAAAATCTGGGGCTACAGCATCAGTCTAACAATGCACTTCAACCAGAACAAAGCAAACTCCGCCGTATGTACTATGCATCATTTCCAAACACCCCTATGGCTTTTTACATAAACTTTCTTTAAGTTAACTAGTCATAGCCAAACTGGATATGCCAAAATTGTTAGCCTAATTTAACCTTAGAATGCCAGTGTTCTAGCTATTCTGAAGCTCCGAGGAGAATGAGTTGACTAAAGCATCAAAAGCAATTCATCCACAATAAGTGTTACCATCAAAATGTAACCCAGAGTTAGGGACATGCCATTTAATTTATGCACTAAAAATTCTGCAGTAAAATGCGTAAATTCCACACACTGTGCTCAACAATTAGGGCTAACCACAGTTAGCTCTGAATGCTGCACACTTGCCGACAAGAACAGTGCTCCAATTTAATGCAACGTTAAACAATAAGGAAGAGTAAAAGCAACTATGGGCACGTTTTTAGACCAGTCCACAGCCAAGTCAAGTGAGATTTGTGCATACCACCCAATTGCCGTGATGCTCAAATGGTGTTTCCAAACCAAGTCACAACTGACTAAACTATAAGAATATAAAAGTGATATATATTCCCCGTGACTCTCTAACTCAAAATTAGTTGTCATTAGTTGTCAAAAATGGCATAATTTGAATTGGTTGTCTTGATGCCAGCAAATGCACGCATTATTCTATAGTGCCACTTGACAGTGTTCTCAATAATTTGGACAAGTCTCAGGTTGCCAAAAATTTCACACTGTATAACCCCGCAATTTTACGAGAAGTTTTATCAACATGTTCAGATTGCCAAAATTAAGGGGCTATGAAATATAAGGGTATTACAGTAGTAAATGAGCTATTAAAGAAACAAACCCATTGCATCCCCTATGTCTCTCAGCCATTTTGCGCTGCAAACATTAAGATATCATTCGGTACGGCGAGTGCGAACAGAATTACTGCCCAATACGAGAGCTAACGCTGTGAAAACTGTCAGCAAATAGCTGTTTCGATTGTGGCCTGCCATGATAACGCCAAACTTGCTGACTACACTGCGATGGATGACAACATAGCCAGTTGGCTCCCTGATGACAAAATGATCGGGCGATATGTTCGCTTGTGCAAAGCGCACCTAAGTTATCCTGCGAGAGCGCATGTTTGGACGACGACGCACCTGGGCTCGCGCGTTGCACTGTCGCTGTCTTCGCACCGCGAAGGAGTTCGCGAAGCCCTCGCTGTTCTGGAGGAGATTAGCGCAGGCTCGGTCGATAGGTGATGAGCACTGGGTCGTTTGCGTGAGCTGAGAAAAATTGCGCAGAATTTCGTGCCGGTTCCGAGCATTTTACAAAAGCGAGTAAGGCGCTTCGCAGGCGCGCATACCTGAAACTTTCAAACAGATTGAATATTCAATTCAATTTGGGTTCTCGAATTGGATAGCAGTTATATAAAACACGATGCTACTTTTAATACATTTAGGATAACCAACGTTCATAAGGGAAAGGTGCAATTGTGGACTCCCCCGTTGGAAGTTTTCAAAATTCCCGGGTACAAGGATAATTTTTCATTTCCTTTAAATTGTATTTTCAAAAACAACCTCAAAACAACAAGTTTTTACCAATCCTAGGCAGTGTCTGATGCCACTTGAAATTACTTGCAAATTGCTTAATTGCCACCAGAAGCATCTGTTTTATCAACATTGGGTTTGTGTTTAGTGATAACCACTAGTGCTAGTCAGTGTTGCCAATTTAGCAGTTTTCGCCGCTAAATTTAGCAGTTTTTTAGTGGTAGTCTTGTAATGGTAGCTGCTTTTTTTCTTTCTTTTTTTTTTTTTGTACAAGAGCCGAAATTTTTCGACTATTAAGTTAAGCTTCACACGTCCCAAACATGCAGCTTAGCCATGCCCCTTTGGAAGTAAGAGGAAATTATCATCATCATCCACAGTGCGATTCGCATTTCTACTTAGTGTTTCACCAATTTTTACTGTGCGGCTCGTCTGCAAAATAACAATAAATGCTGCTTCAGTAACACACTGCCCAAGCATGTTGTTCGCAAGATTGGCACGATGGAGGTCTATGGGGCGAGCGATGGCACCAACCATCCGAGAACCAACTGAGCCACGGCAGCGACCAAATACACACAGCGGATGCACGACCATAATGAAGATGAAACAGGAGGACATTTTTCTGTAATTTTACTCGCTACTTCGTAGTTCAACCTGTTTTCAGGCCAGTGATTGTAGTTCACATTCTTTTTAAGTTTCGCGATGCGTTTTCAGATGTCACAGTCACACAAACAGCTTTTTTTTTTTTAATTTTAATAATTTATATCGTTTATTCTATTACGGATGGAAAAGAAACTGACTTTTCTGTCCAGAGTAATTCTTTTTCAAGTGTGTTTTACGTATACGCAATAAAACATAACGCGGTTCTGATTGTTATTTGCATTTAGCAGGTTTTTAGAGGACTTTAGGCACTTGTATCCCTGGTTAGAGCTTTTTTTGGGGTCTCAAATAGCGGGTTTGTTTATTTCTAGTTGTCTATCCTGGTGCTGGTGCTACAAGCTCCCTACCAACAAGAACCTCCTTCTCGTTTCCTCTGCAATCTGTAAGCTTTCCAAAAGTGAGATTATCATCTTTATTTGAAGAACACCTTGGACATGTCTTTTCCTCATTTCATGAACACTGTGTCAGTAACTAGCAGATTCATTTGTTGGAGCCCAATTACCATAAGCATCCGCTAACTTGCAAGCCAAATTGCTTAACAAGCCACCAAACACCATCATTAAGCCAATCCACAAAGAAAGCAATGAAACGGTGGTGATCGTCTGCATACACGTGGCACAACAAAAGTTAAAGGAAGTTGTTCAGTGCACGAATTTCTGAGCCAAAGCAGCTTTGGAAGTTGTTAAAAATGATTAACCTCTCCCCTGGTCGATTGTTAAGAGATGGTGCAGCAAGAAGTGACATATGAGGCTCGCTGAGTTTGCTGACGAGATAGTTTACCGTTGCTAATGACATACACTAAGTCTTACATGGTCTGATCAAAGTAGTGCTATAGCCACATGCTGCAAAAGCACGCCAACGACATTAACAAAACAGAATGGCTTGCCATGCGCTACAAGAATAGTGGCTGCAAGCACCTGTCTCAAGACTGCAGGTAATTGCCGGAAGGAGAGACCAGGTGATAATATATTACAGAGGTTCAAACCACATCACGCTTGAAAAGGAACCGCACCAGCAGAGAACTTATTTTACTGATGGCAAAAGAATAAATATTGCTAGTGGGCTAATCTATCAAAAGCGTGTCAACGTTTCCTTGGCTTTGCTGATAAAAATGTGCAATGAATCGCTTTTCCTTGTACAGAAATGCATTAGCAGAGAACCTAGTGTTTAACTGTTAGCAAAAGAATAAATATTGCTAGTAAAAGACGCAGATTAATCTATCAATTCCCTCCCTACTTTTGGGCAATATTAATCTTCCAAACATAACCTGGCGAACAAAACCTCCCTACCCTCCCTCCCTCCGGAGCGTTGCAAGCGACTGGAATACTGCACGCTTCCTTCCCGCTTCCCGCCTTTGCGTGCGCGAGCCGCAATTGCTGGCTCACCGTCGCCCGCTTTCACTTGCACACACAGCGTACAGCATGCGGCGACGATTTTATTGCCCGTGGACTTTATACTGAACCTCACGGTGACGACGACGGCAATGGCAGAAATGCACCTGGAGTGTCCTAATAATTGCTCTCGCAATAATAAATAAAATGGGTGCGAAAGTTTTCTTGGTTTTGTTTATAAAAATGTGCAGTGAATTGCTTTTTCTTGTACAGAAATGCAAATGAGCTCTGAAGTATCTTGTTATTTCTTTGTCCATTTCTGCAACCAATTTGCGTCCTGCTCTAGGACAACAATGATAGTTACTAAGGTTGTCGGGCTATGCTGTAGTACAGTTCTGAGTAAGCAGAAACACTGCTGGCAAACACAAACCTCTACACGGGTTTTGCGCGATTGCTCTGATGGTGGGTACGCAACTGAAGCGCCAGACTGCCCTGAAGTGATGTTTGTGTGAAACGTCACGCATGGCGAGAAGTGAGGAGCACTGACACCACCTTCCGGGCCACTGGGACTCCTTGTCCGTGAGCGGCACGTAGACGACGCCCATGAGGGAGGTGCGCCGCACGGTGCCATCCTCCAGCTTGTCCACCTGCTCCAGCGTCTGGCTCGCACCGGCTGGTCCAACGGGGCAGATGAGACGTCCACCGGGCTTCAGCTGCTCCACCAGCTGCAAACAAATGCAAGAACAGTCAAACCTCGTTGTGGCGAAGTCGCACCTGACACAAAAACACCCTCTATATATTCAATACTATTAGAAGCAAGCAAGAAAACAATTTTAATTGGGTCTCGATGTCTCCGACGGGTCAGCAAAGGGTTTTCCTGTTAAGGCAGCAAGTTGCACAAAACATGTGCAAGCAGAGAATGAAGAACAAGCACACCAGTGCTCATTGTCGCAGTTGGTGCTTGTTTTTCTGTCCACGTATGTTCATTGTAACTCACGTTTTGTCATGTATACTGAGCCAACTATACCCTGAAACAAGGTTTCACTAATCTTTTACAACCCGATTTCTTTGGCCCCCTCAAAAGTACTTGAATTACACATAGAGGTGTTTGCTCGTGCAGTGTATATGTCCAAAGATAAATTCAGTGCATTCGCAGTTTTAAGAGTAAAATATGCGGTTGTTTCTTGTCACAAGAAGTTACTGCATGCCTGAAGTGCAAAAAAAAAAAGATAAAAGAAGTACCTTTATATCTGTACTTTACCTTATCTCGACCTTCAACTCTCATTTCCCTTGTGCGTTCACCTTCATCAGAAGTGCAAATGTGTGAAGCGTTGTTTCAAAAATGAAAGAAGGCGGTGCAATGACACATTGCTGCCAGACAGCTACGCAGCCTGTCAAGACTGCTGCTTTCTCTTGCTCGAGAGAACTGAAGGAAAACAATCACTGTGAAATGTGGCAGCAGACTTACCATTCCCAGCATGTGTAACACAGCACTCACAAACACAGCACTGACATCCACCGCAGCCAAAACTTTCATGAAGCTGCTCACGGCACCCTATCCTGTTAAAATCTTATGTCCAACTGATTTGCCGGATTTCTTTTCATTTTTGGTCATCGTCATTTTACTCTAATTAGTACTGTGTTGAGACCTTGTAAAAGATACCTTTCTAAAGTTTAGCAAAAGCAGGCCAGTCAGAGATGCAACAGCTGCAGAGTATGCCATTTTCCTTGAGCACAGCGTTGAGCTCTCGGCAATACTAGAACTCGTCGTCGTTCTCTCACCTGCGATAGAGTCTGCTTCTGCGCAACTGTTAATCTTTTGGAATAACAGTAGAATGCAGCTACAACACAAAGCACTGACCTTTGTTGGCATATCCGGAGCTGCCGCTCCCACGTGGATTGCATCATACGGAGCGTGCTCAGGATATCCTTCGCGACCGTCTCCCACTATAACAAGAAAAGGGTTGTTGGAAGTGTAAGGAAGCTGCCAGTTTGGTGTTGGGCTTCACTGCTGTGTCGCTGCTGTTTGTCTCGGCCATTAATTACCTTTTTTTTTTCCCTCAGAAATCTTCACCACCACCACACATACAGACACACAATAAAGGAACTGCTAAGGCCAATGCAGGCACAGAATTTTTTTTAATAACAGGGACCAAGAAATGAGATTTGATGTGAAGTTTGAGTAAAAACAAAGTATCAGTAAGCATAATCATCATCATCAGCCTATATTTATGTCCACTGCAGGACGAAGACCTCTCCCTGCGATCTCCAATTACCCCTGTCTTGCACTAGCCGATTCCACCTTGCACCTGCAAATTTCCCAACTTCATTGCCCCACCTAGTTTTCTGCCGTCCTCGACTGCGCTTCCCTTCTCTTGGTATCCACTCTGCAATTCTAATGGTCCACCGCGGTTATCCATCCTACGCATTACATGGCTTGCCCAGCTCCATTTCTTTATCTTAATGTCAATTAGAATATCGGCTGTATCCCTGTTTGCTCTCCGATTCACATCGCTCTCTTCCTCTTAATGTCAACATAATATCTAACATGATATCTTCTTGTAAATTTACAATAAAAACACAAATCACTGTATAGCTGAAGCATTAACTTATACAGTACAGATTCAGATTTATTTCAAAAGATTGCATAGAAGGTCCCATGGTTCAAGAACCGTAGGCAAGACCTCCTGTCAGAATGAGAAAAAAATATAATATAAACAAAGCACCATAGCGTTAAAATGTTTGCAAGCGTGAAAATACAAAAGAGAATAACTTAAGATATTACCGTATTTACTCGACTGTAACGCGCCCTCGATTGTAACACGCACCCGTTTACCGTGACCAAAAAAAAACAAAAAAAAACGAGATCCTTTACAGTAACGCGCACCTCAGGTTCTCATACAGAAATACAACTTTCCCTCATTTGGAAAACCAAAGATTTACTCCCGGTGCACTAAAGTTGCAATGAATAAAAATCACAGTTTTGCCCATCGATTGTGATAGCAGTTTTATCGGCCGTATACACTTGCAAACATTCGCTTACTAAATAAATTAACAAGCACGGTGTCACGCACGCACAAGCAAACATAAACACTTCTCGCTCATTGACTGCAGAAACTCGCTGTCAAAACGCTGGAGTGATGAAGCCCGGCAAGCGAATTCACCTTCCTGCTAGCATGCCTCTCGCTTCAACGCGACTCGGTGAAAACACAGCGCGCGGCAGACTCTCCACGTCGCAGATCGCTTTCAAGATAGGGCCAAGGTGATCGTATCGCCGAAGTGGATCGTCGCAAAATATGTCCTGCTTCGGTGCACTGAAACCCTTCCGCGTTGCTTTGCTGGTGAAAATCCTCTCCTTTTCGCGCCAGTCCCGCATGCAAGTTTCGGATTCTCCGAACGCCCGTGATGAGGTCCGATTTCCGTCCGTCTCCGCACACATGATCACTTTCCTTTTAAATGCGACATCAAGATGAACTCGGCACCTTATAGTGATAGAGCAGACGCAGAAAACGCAGAAAACGTGCCTAAGCACGTGTACTGCAGCACATGGAGGAAGCTACGGCAGCTAGGCTGGAGTGTAGCTAGGCACAAAGCGTGTGCGAGGTGGCGATTTTGAAATGCCGACGGCTATATGGTAACGCAGTTTTAGGGTCGTACTCGATTCTAACGTGCACACAATTTTTTTACCTGTTTTATCGGAAAAAAAGTGCGCATTAGACTCGAGTAAATACGGTAACTAGAAATAAGTTAACCTTGCAAAATGGCAGTTGCTGTTGGTGGGAGAGATTAGAAATTGAAATTTCAGGTTAAAATGTGCGCCGAGAGCCCCATTTTTTGTGTGTATAACCATATTGGGCGCTCTACGCCGAGTTACAAAGGTAAACTGAGAACTGCTGGACGACCGTGACATGGTTCCTTTAATATGTAGGCCGGAGAAACCGCTTATATTGGGTGCAATTGTCAGAAAGTCGCTTGTTAAATAGGACATTTGTGCACTTAGAGAGCAAAAAAAAAAAAAAAAGCAAAGCAAGCTAAGCCTAGTGATAATTTATATCTGCTGAATATGCACAGGTCGTTATCGCAGGCAATGCAACGCACACGAGCATCCGGAGCATTCCTTGTTTTAACTGTGCCATTATCTGCCCAGAAAAAAGCTCACTTGTGCTGTTTCTTGAGAAAAAGGACCTTGGAAAAGAGCCTCTTGTTGTCAGGTGACAAATATTCATTAACACTGATTGGCACTTTTTTGTACAGTTCCATACAGTTGTAGCACGAAATCATAGGATGCAGTATACAAGCTCAGGAAAGAGTATGAAGCAGGTATATAGCCTTCCAGATGGTTATCGCCAAGGCCACTCAAGGCCACAGCCTTAACTTGCTCTGTGTATTTTCTTGCTCCTAGTAACCAAGAATGTCCATTTTCTTCCTGACATTGAAGGCGGACATAATTAAAACACTGCAGCACAGTGCATACTAGAATTACAATCGGCTAAAAGAGTTACAACACGCAAGTTCCATGACAAGGGTGAATTTCTGCTCTGTTAAAAGGCACTGCATTTCTAATATAAGGGATCACTATGTAGGTCCCCAGAACTACTACGAACATACCGTGAACTAGGGGTAATGCACCCAGGATAAACAAATTCTCTGTGTGTGTGTTTTTTGTAAATGCCATGTTCTGTAAACTTTTGTGGTCGGCTGTACTTCACTGCAGAAACGTTACAAGTAAAAGATCCTGCATACACTTCAGTGCGTCTGCCAATGGAAAAGTGCTCTGGAACATAATGAAGATTACACTTATTGGAACAGTAATTGTGTTTATGTTTATATCTCATGTTCAGCCTGGACAAAACAGAAAACACAATGAGCAATATGCCTAGTTGCAATCAAGAATTGTGAACATACCAAGCAACTTAACCCGTTTGGATTTAAGCAGTCCTGGCTGGTCACGTTCAATGTTGGCAATGGACTCGTTGACCAGTTCTGGGATGTGGTCAATGCCCACGGCCAAGCCAGTCTCGCCAACCTGCCGACAGAAGAGTTGTTATTACAGCAGAAGAAAGTCGAGGCCAATTAGTTGAAGCAGCTAAAAGTATTTTTTATATGAGAAAAGTAAATATTCAAGGCAAACTGGCTGTACACTTTGAAGCAAGAACAGAAGGCCTTTAAGGGACAAAATTTAGAACTGAGTTGACTTAGATTGCACATATAACGCTTCTAAAACTGTAAACAGGGAGGCCAGCACTGTTCTAAAATTTTCTAACCAGCTGCTCACAACATTATGAATTCTGGCAACTTCTGTTAACTGACATGTAGTTGTTTAAGAATGAAAAACCATTACACTGCACTCTAAAGGAAGCTAGCAGTCAACCTGGTTACCTTTGTAAACGTTGCCTGCATATGCAAGAATACCTAGAATTTGTCGCGTCGCCGGCACCAGAATTGAATTGAATTCTGGGGTTTTACGTGCCAAAACCACAATTTGGTTATGAGGCACACCGTAATGGGGGACTCCCAATTAATTTTGACCACCAGGGGATCTTTAACATGCCCCCAATGCACGGCCACGGGTGTTTTCGCATTTCGCCCCCATGAAAATGCGGCTGTGGCGGCTGGGATTTGATCCCACGACCTCGTGCTTAGCAGCGCAACACCAGAGCCGCTAAGCCACCGCGGAGGGTATCCACGATGCCAGACAGGCACCACGGTTTGAATGTGAGGATTAAGAAAAGGGAAGCGTGAAATGCACTTTTCTTCCACAATAACCAGCACTTACTTATACAGCAAATCAACCATCAGCTGCCCCATATGTGATTACAATGATAAGCCTGTGAACACCTCACACCTACTGTGGACTCGCCAAGCTATACGTGAAATATTAGTGTCATGCTGTCTAAGCCAAGGTCAGCGTAAAAGGCGAAAACAGCTTGCAGACATAACTGAATGGCACTTGCTGTCCTGCAACCTCTCTTACATCTGGGAGGCTGGTTTGGATTCCCTGCAGAACCGATAACCATGTCAATATCTGCACCAAATTTTGTCATAGACCTTCAGCTACCACTTTAAATGAAGACAAGTAGATCCTTCAAAGAGTAATCTACTAGTCTGAACTGTTTTAGCCTTTCTTCAGGATCATGATTAGCAAGGCCAAAAACGAATGCCAACTTGCCATGAGCCCCATGCAAGCCGTGAGGTAGCCACTCCCCGAGCCAACATCCAGAGCCCTGGCTCCTTCCTTCAGGTGGTCCTTGAGAGACTCCAGGGCCTGGGCATGCTAGAGACAAAGTATAAGTGCAGTCAGAACAGATAGTCAAGAAAGAATTACATTCGTCCACAATTGAGGGGCAAACCTCATACTCAAGGTATACCTTGAATCTGATCAGTGGCTAACCTCAGAGCCATTTTTCACAAAGTAGCCAGTTGGTTTTCTTATCAGTACGAGCTTAGCCCAACTCATGCACAAAACTTCTACTTTTTTAGGCTTTTCACAAGTTACACATATCATTCATTTTTATGCAAAGCCTGGCAAATGAAGTAACTTGAAAATGAAGTAGAAACCAAGGCAGGTTTCGTGGGAAATGGATTGGCCCAACTTTGTTTTGGTCTTCCACAATTTTACAGAAGCAGCTAACAGTTAGGCCAGTGCACACTAATACCGGTGCCACACGATCACCTTTGATCACGATCAAGCCCGATCCAGATCGAAATTCTTCACTGCGATTGGCTCCCTCGCACAGCTTGCGCAAAGGAGCCAATCATGACCAAGAAATTCTATCCAGATCGGGCTTGATCGCAATCAAAAGTGTGCCGTGTGACACCTGCATAACCTTTGCCAAGTAAAATAGGACTTGCAATATGAAACAGCAGTATCTCCGCTATAAGGGCAGCGAAAGTATTTTTATGTGAACACGTCAAAAGAAATCAAGCATATATATCTGTGCAACAAAGCGGGAAGCTGGGGAAAAAAAAAAAGTGCACAACAAATGGACCATATTGAATCAATTGACGGAGAAATCTAATTTCACTCAACTTTTGTTACAACATACCTAGAATTCTTAGACAATACAGCTGCTGATGCATGCACTAGCAAGAGAACAAATTGCACAGTTTTATCTGCGGCAGTGAGCAGTACACTAAATTCTACATAACGTAACTACGTAACAACGCACGGGAAAGCAACCGGCATCCCGCGCTGCCTTTTTTTGAAGCGATGCAAAAAAAGTTCGGCACGCCCCTACATCAACTGGCAGCGTCGTCACCTCCAGTCGCAAGGTGGAATTCTATGCTTCAAGCCCGGCTTCACCAGCGAAGCAGGCATTAAAAAAATTGCGTGCTGCTTTTATTAACAAGGCCGTACCATGTGCGGTGCGCTGATTGTGACGGCGTATCCGATGCCCTGCGGTGAATCCATGTAGGGGTTGTGGGGGCAGTAATTTCCCCTGTCAACGCTACTCATCACGTCTTCAACCTTCTGGCTCCTGATGATTCCATTGCCTGCGGAGCAACAGCCAAGCCGGTTACGAGTTTCCCAAGACGCACGCGATGCCACGATTGATTCCCACCGGAAAAGATTTGGCAACGCTGCGAGCGAGCGCTTCTTCGCTACTACTTACGCTTCAAGTTGCGCACCAAATCGAGGTTGTTTTTGCCGTGCGACCTCCAAGCCATGGCAAACGTAGTAAAGCAACACGTTAGGAATACTCCAAAGACAGCTCTGAACAGCATCTACTGCGGGCGGTTTCCACCTAGGCATTAAAGAGAGACGGGAAAACTTACGAAAACATTTTGGCCTGACGGCCGAAGGGATTTTGCGGAGTGGAGGGCTCCTCTGCACGCAAGAGCCGTGGAAAAGGAATGTAGCAGGGATTTGCACGCATTCGAAAGCACCAGCAAAACGTAGGCGTAGAGGAGAAAAAAACTTGCCTTGTTGTGCGGCTTCTTCCGACGATGAAGCGCAAAGCGCGCCTTGCGTGCCTTCAAAATGCGGCTGCTTACCCCATCGAACGCGCACACACCACCGACAGCAGTGCGCGTTTTCGCTGGGGCATATTTGGGATCGCGAGAGGCGGACCCCCGTCCTTTAAATCGCCCTTCGGCGAGGAAAAGACGCAGCAAAGAAAAAAACTTATAACGTTACCCCGAATATTGCGAGAAAACTGCACGAGACAACTGTTTAGTTACGCGACGGTTATTCCACGCGAACGCCGACAAAAAGTTGGGACCGATATGTGCGAGAAGATACATCACTTCGACTGGAAAAGGAGGCGAACGGAGCGACGATCGGCAACGCTGTGACGGCGACAGCTGAGCAGCCGACATGGCATCATCGAACAAGCTGCCAGCATGAAAAAGTCGGGAAAATGGAACGTATGGAGGAAGAGCTCGCTAAATTTCGCGCACAGTTCAAGGTTAAACAGCAGGCCACCACTGAGAAACAGCTTGAACAGCCTGTCCGCGTGAATTCGGGGTCTCAGAGCGAAAGCAACGATACTGACAGTGATGCTAAGGTGAGGTTCTGTCTGATTGCTGCCGCAGAGTTGGCAGCTAGCTGTCCCTAGCTCGTTTGGCCATTTTCCTTTATTTATTTTTCAATTTTTTTTTCAGCCGGACGCATTGACAAAGCTTCGCAAGAGACGCGAACCGATTCAAACAACCATGACTCCGCCGCCGTCTACCCGCATAATGGTTACCGACGAACCAGTAGTGGACGAGGCGGCCTGTGGTCGCTGGACGACTCTCGACGTGGCGACGTTCGTGGCCAAGTTGACGCTGTGGTGCCTGTTGATGACGTTGTTCGTGGTGCTGGAATTCGGCGCCGTGTTTTTCGTGCTCAGTGTGTTCTACGTGATGTTCACGAACTTCCGCAAGAGGCCTCGGTTGCGCGGGGAGCTGAGCGCCTATTCCGTGTTCAACCCGAACGTGGAGGCCATCGACGGCTCGCTGACGGCGCAGGATTTGGAGCGGCAGTTGACATTCGGCGTGCTACCCATGCACTGATGACAGTGACTGTGCGGGCAGCAAAGACGTGGGGCTCGTTTTCTCGTTTACATGAGCGGTGTTTGAACGTGCTTACGCGTGTTCATCCTAACTTTCAATTGCAGCAACGTTTAGCAAGTGTCCATCCAGCATTTTGTTGCAACAAGCTAAACCGTTTGTTTTTTTTCTTTTTAATGGATCAGTGCGTAGAAGTGTGGTTTGTGCTATGCAGACAGTGCCGCTTTGCCTTATTTGAAAAATAGCAGAATCTGTTCTTAATCTTTGATGAAATTTGTGGCAATGTTGTAACCAGTGCAGTACAAATAGTAAGGAAATGCTTTGTGTCCCTGACCCACAACACTTACTGAATGCAATGAGTTAACCCCCCCCCCCCCCCTTGTTATTAGAATGTGTCAACAGGTACTTGCCAGTTTTGTCCAGAATAAGTCAGAAGTGCACACGTCATCTGTGGCAATGTCAGACCAAAAAAAAAGTAACCTTCTCAGTGAAACGAAGAATGGCATCATCAAATGTTGGAGGACAATGTGCAGTCTGTGAAGAAGGCAAAATTTGCATAGTGGTTTTGCTCTCTGGGTGGACAGTGCCATCATTCGTTCCATTGACAAAACTTGCATCGTATCCGTCATCGCTGCATTGTCATGTACAGCGCGGTACACTGTTTAAGGGAACAACCCCGTAAAGTTGAACCGCGATATGAAAAACACATATATAGCTAATTATCAGCTATAACAAAGTAAATAAAATTCATGTTACTGAAGGCAGGCGTGCAGACACAAAACACAAGCATCAAGTGCTGACACCAACAAATGCCGACTATAAGGAGAAATGCTGCTCAGTGGCAAAAATCATGCGCCATACCACTGCTGTGAAGGTTGATTACCAGTGAAGCAGTTTAGCGCACAACATAGACTTGACACAGCATTTAGATCAAAGGTATGAGCAAATTTTATTTCTCTCTTGAGCGTGATCACGGTTATCATGAAGAAAGACGCACACACACTTTTATTTTGCTCAGCGGTCTTGATTGGCGGCATACATTTGCGTGGACGACCACCGTCACCTCGGGGAGCCGGAGGAAACTAGACACACGCGATGGGACCGCCGCCCGGCGGAAGTAAACTAGGCAAGCAAGCGCTTGGAACGACAACATAGAGAGGGCGGTGCGAGCGTACACATGGCTGACGTGGGTCGCACAGCGGCAAATCTTTGAGAAACCCTTATTATCTACCCGAGAGTCTACTGATCTTGAAAACGGTGCCTATTGATAACTAATCTACTGGAAATGCATATCCAAGTGACGCGACGTATAAGCTTTTGCATAGAATGAAGCGATTTTGCGTCAAATTCGGGAGTTGAGTTTTTGCACACGCAGATTTATTGACGGACACGAAAAATGCATGGAACCCTAGCCACAGACAGCTTCGCTGTAAAAGGAAGGATGACACCAACCTCATCTGCGCGTGCTCAAGGGAAGGCGGCACTGACCGACAGTCTTGGGCACATGCAGCCACTCATGAAAGATAACTGTTTGGGCATGACAATTCCTCTTTGTGCAAGATAATCGAGGGCTGACTTATGCACATGCTACCGGTATTAATAATATGCCTTGCCTCAACCATGAGCCACACTTAGATCTTATGGCTGAACAGAACTATGCTATTTTTCAAATTTTTTAGTACACTTTCAATCACAACAGTGTAACAAAAGGTTAGACGGTGTTCCACCGGTCAACTAACATTTATGCTCCATTAAGCTGATAGATGTAACGGCTGGCCTACGTAAAAGTGACCGCAGCTAGAAGGAACATTGTAAACTACACCATTCTGTCAAACTGTTTGTATGCTTGACAACACCGTCAGGTCATTTCTTGCAGTTCAACTGGTCTTTCTCTGTGCTGCGACACATGTCTTTCCTAACTTATTGTTACCCATAAACACCGACATTCTTACCAAGGCTTTCATGTCAAAACTGACCTGTAATCTGTCCCAAAATACTGATCTAATGGTCCCTTTAACTGTGAGCCATACCATATTTTTTAATTTCTTCTGGACGAAACAGGTAAATACTGCATCTGAGCATGACAGAGGAAACTCATTGCGAAATGCCGCCTCCGAGCCGAACCTGCCGAGTGCAAACGAATTGGAGCATTATCGACTCATTTGGCAGTAAGCTGTACGCAATAAGTAAAAGATCCCAAATGCTAGTCACACAGCTTTCCAACTTTGACTTTATTTTTGTATGCATAGGCAAACAGTGCCCAGTGACACGACTGGATGCAATGTGATGCAAAAAAAAAAGCTGCTCAGCAGCACGCCAGCTACAGTATATTACAGAGATGTATGTACAGCCCCATCAATCAGTACTATTTACAAGCCTTTCTAGGAAAGACACCCTAGATTGTTATGTTGCCTGCTGGCTGTTTTTCTGGCAGTTACTCCAGCGGCAAGGCACCGGATTTTCACTTCACGGCTGTCACAAGCTCGGGGAACTTCTCGCCGCTTCCACTATCTCCACAAGAGCTCCGTAGCTTGGAACTTTTGATTTTGGGGTGCCGAGTTCCTCCATCTGTTCAAATAAATAAAACAGCCTTGTCATCAGCAATACTAAGATGTCTTCACTATAATACCAGTTAATTTTTACATTAGAAAATAAATTTTACTAAGTCAAACCTTCATCAAGACTTTCTTTTTTTCCCATTTCTGTATCAAGAACTTCACATTTTTCTAGTGTTTCATGATGCATCCACTCACATTTAAAATGTAAAATTTTGCAAGCAGGCTGCTTTATGTATCTACACTTTCTAAATATCGACAATATTTTTGCCGTTGACTCATAACAGTTGGCTTTGGCAGGTCCTGAACTTGTGAACTCTTGCTCAACTAGTGAACACTCACACAAAAAAAGTAGTGATTGATAAAGTAGTGTTAAATAGGCATGAAATTAAATACAGGTGTTTTTAAATGGAAAGCCAGGATAGGAGTATCTGAATAAAATTGCCGTGCATTACATTTTTTTGTCTTCCTTATGCATTGTTTCTGCATCAATTAATTATAGACTAACAAAAAAGTACACCACCCTTTTTTTGCTGATCTGTCATTTGCAGATATGCGCTGTTAGAGAATTTTACCATGTTCTACACATTATCATTTGTAGAATACCAGGTTATCAGAGATGTAGATATATGAGCAGTTCAGCTGGTGGCAGAGAGTTTAATCAGAGAGGACACACAGCCTATTATTGCAGTGACCAACCACATTACAGCCAGCTGCTGGTGTAAAGCTTTGGTAGCAACATAATTGCTAACACCCAGTTTTCTTGGTCTTCAATGCGAACATTTATGTAACATAAGAATGTCTCTAATAGATTGTGGTTGAACAAAGCATCACAAGGCGGCTCTACTAGTATGTTACTGTTATCCACATATTCAGTAACCCAGTATTTCTTTAACTGCAATACGTGTAAGGACAAGCTTCTATTATATGCTGAAGAACTAGTACTACACCTCCACCAATACTTTTGTTAACATCCATGCCAACATCCACAGGAAACTATTGCCAGAATAATTTTAGCAGATATATAGTGCAAAGCTTCAAACCAGCGACAGAAGTCCATTGTTCAGTAAGCTAAGAAACAACACAGTTCATAGTTAATGGGTACTGACGGGCTAGCTGGTGATCCATGATTTTGGTGAAACAGCGCACTTGGAAAAAGACGTTTACACAAACATGATTGATCACGTCCTCATCATTCATGCTTGTGTGAACGCCTTTTTTTTCCCCAAGAGCGTTACTTCACCAAAATCACAGTCCATAGAGCCCCAGATGCAAGAGCTCACCTTGATGCCAAAATGCTCAACGTCAATGTAGAGCTGGAGGCGGATCTTGTCGTCGTCCGAGGCAGCCCCTTCTGGCAATGGCGTTCTGTCACGAGCTCGCTTTAGTCTCTTCAGACTGTCTTCCATTTTCTTCACTGACACAAGCACGTCCTTGGTCACCGTCATGTATCTAACGATAATGCCAAGCAATTTCACTGTCTGAGACGCAAAAAACTCTCAGAAGTAAAAAAATTTTTTTTTTGTCTCATGTTACAAAGGAATAAGAGCTGGAGGGGTTAACTATTTCCTGCCCACGGAAAAACCAGAATTTTCTGGCAGCCTGAATACATATGATTTTTATTGTCACTAAAAGTTATCTAGGAAATTACACTGCAGAGTATCAACATATACCGTATTTTCCAATGTATATGTTGCGTTTTATTTCTGGATTTTTCGTCGGCGCGTCTTATAAACTAATGCAAATTTTTGTTTCTTTTTTTTCTTGAAATTAAAAAAAAAAATTTTCACTTCCTACTCAGCTTTTTTGATTGCAATGTATTCTTTATCACAAATAAGCGAAACAATTTTAATGCAGTTTTAAAAATGTCTGTATATACCAGAGGCCAGAGACCTAGCTAACCCCCCCCCCCCCTAAGCACAGTACTGAACATCTCCCAGTGATCTCAAATTACCTATGTCTGTAAAATAATGGACATAAATGGTCAAACAATACTGCTGAGATATTGCATGTCTCACGCATTAAACATATCCTAGGTCAGATTAAGAATAGTGCTCACTGTTTCGTGACCTCTTCAAGCACTGACGCAGTCCAATCAAGGTCCCAATTCAGATTTGGATTCTGGCTGCTCAGGTCCTTTAACGTTGCTAGTGGTAAAAGGATTTGCTGGACATAGCTGGATGGCTTTGATGGTACCTACAGAGAAGCAACCACAACAAAAAAAAAATAAAGTAAAAATTAGGATACTTGATTAAAGATAGCAGCAACATTCGATAACCTTAAAAGAAAATAATGTATATGGCTTTCAAAAGTCACTGCTTTTGTGGCCACTGGTAGACACTACAAGAAAAAAAGAGAGAGAAAGTACCTGTCTGACCATATAAGCTAAAATGTATATTAAAATTGATTAAATATCTCAAAAATGTTATTAAATCTTTACATCACAACCGAGAAGGCAGTGAATTCATTGTTTGTGTGAGAAAAGTTGTAGGTCTGCAATTATACTTGCTTATTCCAAGAGATTCGGAAGTTTAGTACAGTGGAATCTCGTTGATACGATTCTGCATAATAAGTTTTTCGAGATCATACATTTTTTTGTTCATTTCACAGCCAGTGTCTTATAGGAACAATGTATTTCGGATAATATGATTTTCGGATGGTACGTTTTATTTTCCGGTTCCCATGAAGATTGTATCAACGAGATTGCACGGTATTTTACAGTCACAAGGGCTGCACATTACTTGCACACTAAGAATACAAAAAGGTGGACTAAAGTGCAAGCCAATTAGTAACTCACAATTCGCAAGGGAGATGAAAAAACAAAAGAAATAAAAAGGAATGCCAACTTGCTAACATCACCTAAGGCTAAAATCAACTGCAATGTTTCACCTAAATCATCTCTTGGCACGGGGCCCACATGCTTTGTGGTTTTCTCTTTTTCATCCCAAATATACGCACCTATTTGCACTTACCACTAGATGAATATTTTGAGATTTTCTTAAATCAAAAGCCTTCAATTGAGTATGTGTTAGATTCTGTTCTGTAATAATGGTTACATTCACAAGTTCTGTGCTCAAGAGAGTGAGGGAGGGAGTAAAATAGCCAGAAATCGAGCCCACGACTCCCATGCTCAGCAGAGCAATGCCACAGCCAGTGAACCCTCCTGGCAAGCGCTCAATTAAAAAGAAAACAATAGAATTTCTCGCTAACCTCTCGATTTGTCCTACGGTAGAGGCGTGGAATGTCAGGCACCATTTTGAGCTGGACACAGCAGGCCTTGGTGATGTCAGATACCAATCGGGCAGAAATGCTGGGACTCAGGTTCACGAGAAGCTGTGAACACTCATCCAGGCCCTCTGTGGAAATGTGTTTTTTGAAGAACAAGGTAGACATGCTTTTTTTTACCAAAATCCAGAAGGCACGAAGCAGGCAAGGACAAACTGTGCATTACGTATATACAAAGCCCACAATGTTTAAATAACAACACAGACAGTATGTCTGTACAGTGCCCATACCTTTCAGAAGGTGAAATTCCGTGAAGCCAGTCTGCTGCAGTCTTGGTTCGACTGTGTCAGTAAGGAGAGATCCCAACTGCATCAGCAGAAGAAACAAGAGACTGGTTTTTCAGACAATCGCATCTGCTATCATGTTTGTATACATTGATTATGCAGAGACCTGCAACGGCCACAGAGCCAGCAAAGAGCTTCACAAAAACGAAACATGCAAAGAAACACACGGCCCACCAGCACCCGCATATGGTGCGTATGTGTGCTTCCTGATAAGTACAGTAAAAGCTCGATGATACGAATCTCACGGGGTCACGAAAAAAATTCGTATTAGCCGAAATTCGTATCATCGAAACACAATTAAAACTACAGTCGAATCTCGATAATTCGAACTCGAAGGGGCCCGAAAACTTGTTCGAATTAAAAGGACGTATTTTTGAAGTATTCGTGCACCATAGCACGATGCACGAACGGTGCGAGTCGTGAAATATCGCGGCGCGCAAGCGCATAGCAAGTGCGGGCCACGAAACTGCCCACGCCGGCTAACGGTCGCTTCCCGATAACGACAGACAACGAAGCTTCAGGGAGCGAGTGGGCGGCGCCGGCACACGGGTGCGCGCGGAGACCGTCGAAGGTGAGGGAGGAGGGCGGCAGGGAAGCGGATTTGGCCGCGTCAACTCTGCCGCTTCGGTGGCACCCCTCGCCCTCCCTCTCAACTCCCTCGTAGCTCTCTCACCTTTGACTCCGTGCGCACATCTCCGTGCGCGCCTGCCGCCGTGCTGGCGCCAGCTTATTTTAGCCGCCCCCTGAAGTTTCGTTTTCTGCCATTATCGGGAAGCGAGCGTTTGCGGGCGTGGCAGTTTTGTTGGCCCGACTGTGCCTCCGCCGCTGCTTTCCTCTGCGCTGCTGCCGCAGCATGCAAGGTCAACATGTGACTAGAAAATAGAGGAGAAGGGTTCACTGCCATTTTATCCGCGTGGCTGAGACGTCGGCACTAGTGTGCTAAAATACTAGAGTGTTCTAGACTGAGTGTCTAGAACACTCTAGTCGGCACGTACACGCTTGTTCCGGCGCGATGCAGAAACGGCGACCTTGCAATTTGAGAGAGAAGGAAATTTCCGCCGCGGGTTCTTTTTTTTTCCCGTTCCTTCGCGCGCGGCATTGAGGGGTCTCTCCTGAGCTTTTGCTCTATGGCGGTGTCGGAGCAATGCCGGTCGGAGGCGCCGCCGCGTGATTTGGCGCGCTGCTAAGAGCATTGTCGGTGCGCGGTATGTTCGAAATAAGCGTGTTCTAATTCGCTTGCTTCGCGTTGACGTTGAACGAAAGCACGTTTTTCATGATAGTCTCGCTGTGCAAACATTGTGCTCAGTGTTGACGTTGCGAGGCCTAGCTCCTTAGCCAACTCCGTCGGCTTCCTCTTGGGATCCTCATCGACCTTTCGAAGAATGTCTAATTTCTCTTTAAAGGAGAGTGCTTTCCGCTTGCGAGACATAGCTCGCTGCGACTAGGCAAAATGGCGCAAACACGAAGAACGCGGCCCGAAGCGCAGCAGCCACTCCATCTGACGGCTTGCAGAAAAGGAGGCAAAGTACAAAATCACCAAAAGCGCCACTGCTTCAAATTCGTCGCGCCCAGTCGCGGAGTCCGCGCCGTCCGGTGCCGCGCCTCCGCACCAAAAGAGGAAGAGAGAAAGCGCGTGACTGCGCGCTGTTCTCTTTCGCGGCCGTCGGTGGGGCGGCGTTTATTCGTAACAACCGTTCTCTAGCACGTTGCAAAGTAATGGGGCTCGGCCGGGACCACAGAAAAATTCGTATCATCCGGAAATTCGTATTAGCCGTGATCGTATCATCGAGCTTTTACTGTATATCTGTTCTCATAAGAATGTCTTACGCATCAACATAGGTCACATGCTAACCAGTAGAAACCAGGATTCTACTGCAACCAATAGAAATATTTTTCCCAATACAAAAATGAAGAAAAAAGAAATGAGCATGTGCAGCTTGCAATTTCTGCATTCATTCATAAAACCCGTAGCCTTTCCTTCTGCGTGACTATTATTGAAGAAGCATTACCTTGCCTTACACTGGATGATTTTGCCTTACATTGGATGATCTTACACTGTTGAACTACTAAACAGTAAAATATGAACACATAACAAAAACATGGTTGCAGTAATCATAAACCAATCAACAAGATGAGGGGGAATTAATGGGCTTTTTTTTTTTTTATTGGACACCACCTCATGAAGCCAAGGAAAGCATAGGGAGGATTACCTGTGGTTTTATTTGAAATGTAGAAATGATAAAGTAAAGGGAAATTAATCCAGACGACAAAACAACTTCCTGCCAATGGAAGCCAAACCCACATCTACATTACGGCGCAACTGCTGTTCTCCGTCCGCATTCTTGGGTATTTCTGCATGTGTACAAGATCTGACCTTGGCAGCGTTAGCCAACTCCACTCGTGGCCACGACAGTGGCACGTCCTTGTTCACTGCAGGTGTCACGTAGTATGTGAACAGCCTGTCACCATAGCTCAATTGGTAGAGCGTTGCATGCGTAATGCAGGAGACGTGGGTTTGGCTCCCATTGGTAGCAAGTTGTTTTTTTTATCCACTTTCATTTCCCTTTCTGTTATCATTGCAGGATACATTTGAACTAAGAACCACGGCTAATTTCCCCTACGTTTTCCTTGGCTTCTTTATTAGTTGTCGTGATGTGGTAGTCGCGAACTAGTACTTCTTTGGTCAGAAATGCAAAGGTGCCACATAGGCTCGCAATCTCAGTACACTACTATTACTTAAGCCACAGCAACATTAGGCAGGGGCCGTAAGCAATGTTCTTCAGTTCAAAGACTGTTACACTTCACCAGAGACATTTTGTAGGGGATGCCACATTTTTTACAAGTACACCCTTAGTGGATCAAGTTGCTGCATATACAACCTGCAGGCAACTAAGCGCTTTCAAACAACATTTTTAAGACGAGCGCCTTAAAGTCTGTCCTTTAGGACCCCCACACATTCGGCATCAAAACTTTGCAACACTGAATAGATTGAATAGAAACGATAAATCAGTTTTCACTGGTAGACTGCCTTCAATACTGCATACTATAGTGCCATTTCTAATCCTGGCTACCTAACTAAGACACTGCCTCCAATTATCACGTGTGTGTTGAGCGCGTAAGTCAAAAACGTCAGGAGATGCAAAGTCCATGTGGAGAATACAAACATCAGGGGATGTGAGAAAGTGAAGCATTCCTGCAATTTCTACACGAGAGAAGTTTGGCTATAACATAGAAAATGACAGCCGAATTTACTTTTTTTTTTCTTCTTTCTTTTCTCTCTCTTTTTTTCTTTACTTTCACATCCATACCATGGCACCGATGACATCAGTGTGATGTGGCAGGTTTCGTGGTATTTTCACGTAGATTAACACATCTCACGTTATGCTTGAATGCATATGATGTGCAAGTGTCATGAAAACAACACCAGCGTGGCTCACCTTACAGGCAACGCTCCGCACATCGCAGTGAAGCATCACGAAAAGGACAGGGCCGTGTGGGTTTGCGAGGTCAACTGATGCGTCAGAGCTCCCACCATCTTCACTGTCTCCAGCCTCGGGTGCCGAAGTCACTTCCTCTCCGACAGCCGACCGGGTCACGTACTGCTGCAGCCAGCCCCGGTGGCGAGCCAAAAGCTGCAGAGTCAGCTTCCAAAACCGGTGCGACAGAGGCGGGAGAAAGACGTCCTCATCCCAGCAGCGGCGCAGTGCATCCCACAGTGCCTCGTGACACAGAAGCAAGAACTCGTCACCTGCACGTTTCGAGGACGGTTGTCAGAGATCCGACACAACCAGCAGTGAGTGACAGTGACACCACTGGACAACAACGAGAAACATTAGCTAGAGTTGTGGTAACTAGTGCCACTTGTTTTGTGTAACTAAATGTTTTGCAGGTGCTAGTTGATCGGGGCAACCTGACATTTACATGACGTATATGACCAGTATTGCAGAATAGAAATAAAATGCAGCGACACGATGGTGGCAAATGGTTTGAATGCATGTCCTCTTGTAACCCTGTAATGCCCAAACGCAATTCCATGTCAAGAAAAATTTGAACTTCATCTTTATTTCTGGCCACTGGGAGCAGATTTGTATGAAACAAACAATGAGATGCTTTTTGTTAGAACTTAATTGGTGTATAATTAATTTTAGTAATTGGTTTGCAGAACTATGCACAACAGGAAATTCACTCCAGCATATGAGAAAGGCTAACTACAGGTTATATGTAAAGTTTCCCATGCTTAAATAAAAATTTGGTGTCATCATACTCAGCATATTATACATGCATGATATGTTGGGCATTACAGGGTTAATGCAAACCGGCACACTGGACTGATTAAAGTCAATTAACCAAGCGAATAAACAACTGACTGGACAGCAGCTATCGTGGCATTAACCTTATGAGGCCCACAATTTGCACTCACCTTTGCTACGCTGTGAGGGTTGAGTTATGGCAGCTTCCAGCTGGCAGGCTATCTCCTGAAATCTGTTGTGAAAAAGGTCAGTAAGAGAAAATGTCAATCACCTCTGTTCAAAGTATGGTCAGGTTTAACGATGACGTCAAGAATGGTAAGTGCACTAATCACAATTATTTGCTTTAAGGCACACTAAAGCAAAACATTAGGTCAGTTAAACTTGCAGGCTATTCACTCTAAAGTATATTTGTGATCCCATGGCGAAGAAAAGCTGGCAACTGGCAGAGAAAATAAAGGTCCAGCTTCTCGTTTAAACTTTCTGCCCATACCAAAGCATTGATGACATCACAGTGAGGTCATGGACTTTACAATTCATGTTTGATATTACAGAATTCATAGAAATGAAACAGGCGAAAAATTTACATGGACATGCAAGAGATGCAAACAACAAGAATGAATGCACCATTCTTTCTTATGCTCATATCAGTTCTTGTGTCCATGCCCCTTCTTGTATTTCAGTTCAAATGTACCAAACTCTGTTCGCACACTGCTTTCATACATTCTGATGATGAGCCACTAAAGCTGAATTACATAAATTCAAAATTGGTCAATTCAACATTTTATCTGATATGACTTCACCGGAAAGTACCAGAAAGCTGGTTAACTTCCATTTATATTCACATTTTGGGTCATACAAATTAATGTTGCTTCTCTTGAGGAGGTAGAATCAATAAGATGACTGTATATGCATTCAGACAATTTTTGCAAACAGGGAAACGGGAACTACGTGGGCTTGAGTTGACTTGGAAGCACAGGTTCAGAAGTTGCGCAAGGATGCCCCCTCCTCGAGAAACACAGGCAGTGGCCTTGCAGTGATTGCACGTACGGTAACGTCTCACATGCGCTAAGATTATCTCATTGCCCGCACCTTATCTGGAAGTAGATTGCGAGGTTCCACTTGGACATGAAATGCATGTAGCACGGCTGCGCACGCAGGCTCTCCACCTGAGAGACGTTGTGGCAGAGGCGTTCGAGGCGCTCAAGGAATGCGAGGCTGGCCGAGAAACGCCGCTGAAAGGACTCGGGGTCGCCCGCGTTGAACACCCATGGCAGTCGCTCCTCCAGCATCGACACCAGCGCTGGCAAAATCGCCCTCTCCAGGAAAGCGTACCCGCTTGCGTTCGACTCTGTGACACTGCGCACAAATTGTGATGAGAAGCAGGCGGTCAAGTTCCAATGATTAGAAGCGGGTTTTGGGTCCACCAGAATATTCGGGAGAAATCAAATACTTAATTTCAGGTACTTAATTGACCTTATCACTGTAGAACTAAAATTAGATTATGGAGAGCACATGAGACACCTCAACAAACAAGAGCATATGAGAAGACACAACGAACAAGTGGTCGCGAAAGATGGCAGCTCCCAAACCATAGCCTCCAAGATCTTCAGCGCATTACGGGTGCCACCCAATCTCAAAGGTCATGCCCAGGCATCATGCTTGTTCTCAACGTTCCGGTTCTTGCACCATTTCTGGCAAGCAGTAGAATTTTTTTTTTTTAATTTTAGTAACAAGAAGTATATTTCCAAACTTTTCGTGATGGAAGTATTCACATATCAAGCAAAAAAATATTGTGCACGGAGGCAGTTCTATGTCTACACTATCTGAAATTAAAACATTTTATGCGGCCCGAAATTACGTTGCAGCTCGTCTTCTATGTGCACCCAAGTATAAGTACTTGAGCGTCCTTCGCATTCTAGCTTCGTCTATGTGAGGTTAGTAACCAAACCTGCAACCATCGTGCTCAGCAGTGGGATGACGGGGCACAGTGCTGAACTATGCAAAACTGAAATAAATATAGAAGCAAGGGAGGTAAGAGGACCACGCACCTGGGAGCCCCGAGGGTGAGGTCGAGAAGCGTTTGGCACCTGGTGCTGAGAAACATCATGACCTGGTTGTAGATGCCATCCAGGCCAACCTCCTGAACCACTTTCTCAGTCACCATCTGGCACAAGAAATAAACAACAGGTCAATGGTGAGATCAACAGAGTGAGAAAACACCGTATGTAAACACAATAAAAAGATGTTCCAAAAGCCGGGACAACTTCACACATTAATGTGCGCACTGGCATACACTGATGATGCCTCCAGTATGGGAAGTGGAACACCCGATTAAACTTAGTTTGTTAGTTTCGTTACGTCAGGTCAGGCGGTTCCCTTTCAGCTTTACACTCTGGGACCTCCTGCACATTCATGCAAGTTTCTTATGAATCAAATAAACTGGGAAAAAAAAGTGAGTTAGTTTTCATTGTGTGCACTAGGCTAATCAATTGCCGGGTCTTTCGTCCCAAAGCTGCAAAATTAACTAGGGCTACAGCCAGAGGAAGGCTCCAGGTTAATTTTGTCCACTGGCACCTAAACATAAGTGAACAATAAATGTGTCTGTACTTGTATTTAGGCGAGTGCCAAACACACCAAAAATGTACACAGGACACACAGGTGGCGCAGGTGTATTGTGGGTGGATTCTCTCCTGAATGTTCACACTGGTTTATCCTCGTCTCAGTAATCTCACTTCACCAATGATACCCGATTTTGATGCTCATTTGACTGAGATAAAGGTGTGGGTAAGTGCGCACTTTGTGAAGTGTTCATCCTCCTTGACGAAGAAAACGTCCAGCTGCGCTGTTGTGCCTGCTGCTGCATAAGTGTGTAACTAACGAAACCCAGGCTTCCAGTAGGGCAAGTTGGTAGCGGTGTCACGCTCTGCCCAAAATCTGCGACCTACTGGAACATTTTGGCCAGCCTGCACTTTGTGTTCTCGGACAGCACCCTATAAAAATGTTACTGTGTTGTTCAAAACAAGCTTGAGTAGATTTCAGACTTTCAATTTTACTGTGACGGCAATTAGAGGCAGGAAACAATTTGACGTGTCTATCAATTCACTCTTTCCACTGTGCTGATGACAACGGTTGCCGAAATTGTGTTGCTGTCAGGCCACCGGCTCGTCTTTGCCTTCACCCTCACTACAAAGTGGAGAAAAGCAGAACTTTGCCCCCGCCAATGGGATTGCAACTAATGTTCCTGGAGCAATGTGCAGTCGGGAGCTGGATGTGCAAACCGCTCGCGGCGTCCGACCGTCCGTCTGTGCCCTGGAACGGTGCCAGCTGTGGCCTCTCCCCTTCACACTCTCTCAGCAATCATGTGATGTCACAGCGGCGCATAGCAACAGTTGCGCCGCCACAGCTGTGGCCTCTCCCCCTTACACACTCTCAGCAGTCACCTGATGGCGCAGCGGTGCGCGCGGCAGCGCTTCTTCATCAGACATCCCGTTGCAGCAGTTGAGTTAGTCGGATGGCTCCCAAGCGGCCCGGTGATGATTCCACGGCAAGAAGTTCGGAGAAGCGTCCCAAAAATGTGGATTCCCCCGATACCAAACGCCAGAAGAAGAATGAGCGAATGCACATGCGGCAGTAGTCAGTCGAATGGGCACAGGCTTTCGCCGAACACACTTTGGAATTTACAAAGTGTCCTTCAATTTTTTGTGCAGCTTGCGTGCTTGGTAATATGTACAGGGTCATGCACCCTACACAGACTCCGAGAGTGGCGACATCTGTGCATGTATTTCTGAGGCCACAACAAGCGATGCTGTAGCGGACGAGGATGATGTGTGTGTTACGAAGAAGTTATTCTTGATAGAATGGTGGTTCAGAGCCAGAGGAATCGATAACGTCTGCTTACTTTTCTTTTAATGCATGTGGTTGCCGCCACTGTGCTCGGTCCCTCAGTACACTACCCATTGCTAGATAGTGCTTAACAATGGCTAAACATTGCTTGACAGTGCTTATCAGCATCTCCTGCAGGGAAAGCTTAGAGCTTTTGCGCCCATATCAGAAGAAAGCCATTGTTAGACATTCACAAGTTCAAGAGACATGCAAATGAGCTTCTTTTATTTTCCTTTCAATGGTTACGAAATGAAGGAAATCTTGGAAACACCTTCGACAGTGACCTCTCCAAGCCTGTGCACCCACCTCGTCTAGGGCAGGCGTAACGATGCGCTTGCGGAAGAGCTCCTCGACGGCCTCCACTCGATCGAGCGTGGAACAAATCCTCAGCACAGAGCTGAGCTCAGCCTGGCTATCTATCTTGAGGCCGCGGAGGAAGCTGTCCTCCAGGTGCCGTTGAAGCAGCTCAGTCACTGCATTCACTCTCTGTAAGAGAGATAGATCAGGAAATTATGGACAGTTGTAGCCTAAAAGTAGAACAGCATTAATGCTCTGTAAACGGACAAATCAAGGAACCCCAAATGGGCGTGGCTATATAAGCAAGGTCAACTTACTGAACAAATTGGAAAAGGTTTTAGGAAAGCTTTGACAGAAAAACAAACAGAAATGAAATTCAGAACTGGTTTTGGCACGTAAAACACCAGAAAGAAGAAGAAATTGGTGGGAATCAAAGGCAGTACTCGAAGTGTGCTTGACACTAACACATAATCATTTAAAGGAATCATTCATCAATCTTGAAGAGCTATTAAAATGAGCAATGTTAATTTCTTTTATAATTATTACTTCAAATTTGTTCCCTTTCCCTGAGTTATCAGAACGCCATATCACATTTCTAACTACATACTCCCGTTACACTAGCGTTCCTTCAACGAAACAAACACTCAGCTTATCCAGCCTCATTTTGTACCGGCGGTACCTTCAACAGTGCTTTGTTATGTATTTTTTACAAAACATTCTATTCGGAGGCTTCAACGATGACTCGTTGCATCAGTTATTGTATGTGGCATCTCCTGCTGATTGCAGCCAAAAATTGGCATGCTTTAATGAAACAGCAACATTTACTCTGACTCGTTTGCACTAAAAATCCCTAATGACCGCAAGCAGCTCCCAGAATCTGTCACTAACCATCTCTAATGCCATAATGTTCAGGATAGCCACAAAGGCACATACCTGTTCGTCAGCCTGCTGAGAGTATGAAAATAAGTAAATAAAAAAAAAACGAACAGACACAGAAGAAGAATATAGGTATTTTTTTGGCACTCCATACCTCGGCCAGCGCTCCAGCCAGCTTGACCTGCTTGCATTTGCTGAGGTAGAACAGGACCTGGTTCACCTCAATGGCCACCTGCTCCACTTGCTCATTGGTCCACCTATTGAGAGAATCTGAAACTTAGTCCAAAGCCCGTTCACAGTGAACGTGCTGGTGTCACTGTACCTCAAACTAGTTCCCCACGTGGCAAGATCACGTTGTGGCATCATTGACGGCAAACTTGGTACATACTGTTTTGCTACGAGGTACCCTCCTATGTTCATTCACCACACACTACACCACTTCATGCAGAACCATTCCCAGAACACTTTTTCTTAAGATACAACATTGTAAGTAAAGCTAATCTGTACAATTTCTTATCTAATGTCATGTGTTTTATGGCTAGCGCAGTAACCCCTTCATGTGTAAATAAAGTGTTTAAATATAAAACCAACAAAAATGAGCACATTTCTAGCGGTAACGAAAGAGTTAAGGGCTTAGTAGACACTATAGGCACTGTGCACATACTACAGGTGACTCATGAGTTCCTCCTGTGGTAACAGCCATACATACACAAGGGGTACTATATATATTAACCCACACGATTTCAAGTGTACAACATGCTGACAATCAGCAATGGTACTAAAGCTGCCTTCAAACACTTTGAACTTCATCACGGAGAAATAAATTAATGGTTCTACACATAAATCTCTCACCGGTCCATGCGATCTGGAGATGGTAGAAGACGCTCAATCTTGTCTACACTCTTGGAGACGGCTATCGCCTGCTGCAGTAAAGCCTGAATCAAGGTCGAAAAACAAAGCATGGAAAGGGTCGTTTAAGCACAGCTTCAGGTAGACAATGCAACAGCTCCAAGCTTTAGTTACCACCATTGCTATCATCATATGCCTATTTTATGTCCCCCGAAGGATGAAGGCACCTCTAATTGATCTCCGCTTACCCCTATAGATGTATTGACATGATGGAGCAAATCACAATTTGAGCTTGCACATCACAGGATCATACATCACTCATTCTTGCTACACTCTCTAGGTCCCTGTAAAGGAATTCACAATACGGTCGAGAGCCATATCACCGCTGGGATTGTCGGCAAGAAATGCCAAGATACTGATGGCGAAACGCCTTAGTCTAGAGGTCGCCATATTCAATCAAGTCCAAGTCACTCTTTGAATTGAAACACACGCAACCGGCATGGAGCTCGTGCTGTTAGCTCGGTTGTTGCAAGTGAATGCGCCCAGCGTTCCAACGTGTTTACATTATCGTCAATGCATTGATGAGAGAGAGCAGTGCTTAAGCCATTGCCATCTGTTTTTCTCCACTGTTGTGTGAATTCTTGCCGCGAAGTGATCCGATGTGTGTCACATGTCGCATGACTGGTTTATCCGTGATCACATCCGTCATGAGAGCCCAGCTTATCTTTCATCAACTGACACCATCTTATGTCTGCAAATTTCCTCATCTCTTCACACCCAACTTGTCCTCTACGATGTTCAACAGCATTTCCCTTCCCTTGGTATCCATTCTGTTAGTCTAACAGACCATCAGCTATCAGCTCTATGCAAAATGTATCCTGTCAAGCTCCACTTCTTTCTCTTAATCTCAACTACAATATAAACTGCACCATGTTTCTCTCTAATCCAAACAGCGGTCTTCCCATCTCATAATGTGATGTCTATAATTTTTAATTCCACTGCCCGTTTTCTATGCTCCTCAGCTTCTTCCTTATCCTCCAAATTTGAATAAGTACAATCCTGATGCCATGCACTAACATGCATATGCTTAGCACAAGCACAGTTAAAGGCTAAAGAACTGAAAGATGGGCGAGTTGGTAATTATTCATAGTAAAACTGCAGCCCGCACTAAAGACGAAGAACACAGGCAGTTTACAAGCAAGCACTGTTTTCAAACAGTGCTTGTTAGTAAACTAGATGTGTCCTTTGTGGGCACTGCAGTTTTGCCATGCATAATTAAAGAGCCTTACAAGTCCTCCAGTGATCAGAAGTTGCCATACCTTTGATCAACAGACAAACATGGCCAGTATAACGGAACGATCCCTTTTCTTTGATTCTATATCCCATACTTATCATTCACGACTCATGACTGGCCGATTTCGCTGATAACATAGGCGATGTGCTGTTCTAACCAATAATGAAATGTGAAAAGGAAAAAGATTGGATTAGAATCGTTACATTATCCCAAACCACGACTTCAACATGTTTACATCAAAGCTAAATGTTAAGGGAGATGGCTCGCGTTCATGACTGAGAAGAAGCACTGCAGAAGGTATACCGACAGAAAGAAACTGTCCTGTATTTTCGCTTCCCTTTCTTGCTTTTTGTCCCTATGTCGTCTGCTGCGTAGCTTTCCAATATAATATTCGACGTGATTAATAATGATGGAATACAAGAACAACCACGCACGACTAGCTGCCAATTAAGCATTTTAGCTACAAGCATGAGCATATCTTTAGCAAAACATGAAAGCCTGACACATACCGCAACTAAACTTCAGGCGGCCACGAACAAAGTTATTTACCTTTTTTTCTTGAACAGCTCGTCGGGCAGCAAGTTCAGCCCTGGCTTGCGCCAGCGCTGCTTCGAACGCGCCGTTGGCTTCCTGGGGGCACATTTTTCATAACTTTTATTAAAGCACTTAGCTCGACACAAATCTACATAATGTCTCACTTAAGCTGTTAGTTACGGCTAGTTATGGCTCGTATAAGCAGTGCATTCACGTCAACAACGGCCTGCCAATAAAGAGGGAAGCATCACACGTACATTCACTTCTTGCTTCAGGTCTTCGAGCGGCTTGGAGATGTTCTTGATGAATTTGTCCAGTCCAACCTGAACGTTTAGCGCGGACGCGAAATAACAAGTAATTAGTACGGCTCGCGTCACAAAATGCGGGCAATAAAGCAGAGCTGTCGGCGCTCACCAGATTTGCTGACAAGTTGACGAAATCCGCGTAATCCTTGTTGATGAGCTTGATCATCGACGATCGCAGAAACTTGAGGTGTACGACGAGATCGTCGCGTAGCTTTTCTAAGCTGGCACGTTTCCTGTGCTCGCTGACAAACGTATCCACGGAGAAGTTCTCCTGTAACAACAGTAATTAAATCAGCTGCGCAACTTTTCCGGGGCGGCGGCGGCGTACTTCGACAGCCGTCGAAACCAAAAATGCAATAACCGCTGAGGACGCAAGAGCCATTCCCGAAGACAGGGTCAGAAATAACGACGACAGGGGTACTTACACGCATGAAAACATCTTTGTGGAAGCACAGGTTAACTGCTGGCTCTTGTAAGAGCTTGTCATCGAGTACGCCTTCCATGATCGCCCACTTTACCGGCAAAAAATATCGGCTACCTCGAAACTGCCCGGCCCAGAGCTGCCATCTTGCCACCTCAGACAGAATTCGGTTTCAGCCGGTCCACAGCAAAACATTCTGCCCGCTGTCGTTTTATGTTTCAGCACACCTGAAGCAATGCAATTTTATTTTTATTTTGATGTTAAGTACCAATTTAAGCGTTCACTTGCACAATGTATTAGAAACTTCTTAAATGTAAGACATGTTGCCTAGCAACGAACTTGTTTGCACGCACCCCCGCCATGGATGCAGACGATCTCGACGACTTGGAGTCTCCCGTCAAAAAAGTACGTCCCGACAGGCCGTAATCAGCAGCCTGTTAAAGCGAGTAGTACGGATTATCAACGTCTTTACCGCTCCGATTATCTTCCAGACCTTTGGCAGTCGTGCCCGCCGACTAAATATATTCGGAAACAACACTACCGACGTACCCACCAACGCATTCGCATCTAACGGGGTGCGTCGAAACGCGCTATCGTTGCAACGTTTTTAGATTACTATTCTAAAAACGTTGCTTCTGTGTGATAATTTTCAAATGTCGTTTTGCTTGCAGAAGCGGTGAAGGTTCCAAAGCTCCTCCTAAACCGAGGAGAAATAGCGGATGGGCAGAAGATAATTCGTCGTCCGGGCTGTTTCGGTTTGTTCGTTTTCTGGTTAGAATTCAGATAGGTTAGGTTAATTAACTATTAATAGTTAATTTTATTCGAGCGGCCGCTCTATAGATCACGCTAGGTGAAGGTGAGATTCCTAATCCGCAGACTAGTGATACGCACGGCCCATATATCTCAGATGAAATTTTTGCAGCAAAATTAAGTTGTATTTTCTAAATTACTTCCCTGTGAGAAAGGGAGGAGATAGAGAGAAATGGGGTAAGTGAACAAGTTAAATGGAACAGATTTGGGCGAACTTAATACCAATAGAATAC
The DNA here is from genome assembly GCF_013339745.2 of Dermacentor silvarum. NCBI lineage: Eukaryota > Metazoa > Arthropoda > Arachnida > Ixodida > Ixodidae > Dermacentor > Dermacentor silvarum. Next base: position 26,515,972 of record NC_051160.1, on the reverse strand, counting down.
TGAGCTATGCGAACTGCAAAATCATGGACCCAAGCAAGCATCAACTAGCTGAAATAAATGACCTGTCCAAATATATATTGCCATTTTTTGCAATGGCTAAAGCTGGCTATGTTAGACAAGATAACCAGCAGCCCATTTTCAGCTGCAATAATTAAACTCTACTAGCAACACCAGTCCAGCCTCGTTATAATGAAGCCGCATCCAATAAAAAAAATACTTTCGTTATATCCGATATTTGTTATACATGCTGATATTAGCGAGAAACATGTTATTTACTTTGTTATATCCGATAATTCATTATATCGAGATTTTACTCGTAATTAAGCTACATTCCAGTAGAAAGTGCATTGGGAACATCAAATTAGCTAAAATTAAGCCAGTTTGTTTTCAGTTCAAGATTAAACCACATATAAACGAGTGGAAACCGGTCAAAAGCAATTGCAAAACTTTCACCTGAGCTGGCATGACACTGACACACTTGCATGGCGTGGCACCTAATACAGTGACCCCTATATATCTCTCCCATTTTTGCCAACTCACAGCTTCAGACGGTCATCTGCACGTCCCCCAAGCACCGTCCCGATGTGAGTTCCTCGTGTGTCATTTCCATGCATGATTCACTCTTGGCATGACCATGAGAACGACACTTTTCTGAGAATCCCTGTTTGGGCCACTGAGTTCATATTTGAGAGCAAAATTAAAACAGTGAAACAGGGTCAGGAGGATATTGAGGCGAGTACGAATGACCCCGAATGTACTGACTACAAATTGTTCTATTCCCAGCGCGACCAACATACTATTTATATCCACAACAGTTGACATAACTGAATAACTAAAAAAGCAACACTAAAACGCATCAGTGATTAATGAAAGAAAGCAGTAATAAATCACAACTTATACACTCTGGCACTATCAAGCTATGGCTGACTAAGAGAGCTTCAAGTAACCAAAAGTGATGCTCCAAAGAGAGTGCAATTTAGTCGACAGGAAAAATTTCCGGAGTATGAAATTTGCAAAAAAAAGTTGAGTTTCCTTGTTATCTCACTGCTCATCTGGGAATTTAGGTGATCAATTAGTTGGTTGTACGGGGAGGTATCCGCTCATCAAAGTGAGGACGATTGCAATAGATGTGACAAAATCTTGCTTTTTCCCCAATTTCACGCTTAGAAAACTTTTGTGGTAAGGGGCACATGCACATAAGGCTGGAATGCAACAGCAAGAACTAACATGACCAAGCACAATACAGTTTGTAGTTGGTGCCTTTGTGTGCCAATTCAATGTGCCTGTGCATCAGCTTTGTCCTCTTGCACCGTTTGAAAAGTTACTTTCAAGTACACTTTTTTGTCTTGCACATTGAACCACTTGTCAAATCAGGTCACTCTTGACAGAATCAAGGGTGCCTCAGTGGACCATCACATGTACAAAAAAAAAAAAAAATTACTTATGGTGCTAGCGGGGAGCTGTATGTAGTTAATCAGGTAATTGCATTCTGTGATAACCTTCTGCAACACTGTGAGGGTTAAAGGCAGTGGTTACAAAAATATATATGGAGCTATTATGAGGGTTATCCAGTAAATAAACACCGTTTTGTTAAATGAAAAACACAACATTTATTGGAAAAAAACTATTCTGTTACATACGTACTTTCTCTTTTGAGAGTCAACTGGCTTCCATAACAGCTGTGCTTACAACACTGTCAGTGGATGTTGCAAGAATTGCAAGAAGTCACCCTTGTGGAGTTGGTGTAATGGTCTAAATGAACTACGTGATTGAATATCCCGCCAACTGTGAGGTAAGGAGTGATTCATCTCAAAAGGTGGGACCAGAAGAAATTTACCGGCAACTGAAAGCAGTATATGGAGATAATGTAATGAAGGAAAGACATGTGAGAAAATGGTGTGAAATGTTCAACAATAGACAAACAAATGTGCACAATGAAACTCGACCTGGCGCAAAGAACTGGCGGCAGAAGAGTGTAACAGGGGAATTCTGAATCTCGTGACCAGATACGACAAATGTTTAAATGTAGGAGGTGATTATGTAGAGAAGTGAAGGAAGCTTCATGTATGTAACAGAATTGTTTTTTTTCCAATAAATATTGTGTTTTTCATTTTCTATAACTAAACGGTCTTTATTTTCTGGATGGCCCTGGTATGTACACACAATGTTTGTGTATTGACTTCTTTCCACAACACATCTTACAAACTGGCCCAAAGGGCTATGATTGTACAAGTTCGTAACAGCACACACTGCAGTAGCTGGGTGTGTGAAATTCGTGAGCATCTATAGTTCATATGATGCATGCTTTACTCTGCATGCTGTACGTTAACTCAATAAAATATTGCGTGACAGGTTAAAGCACCATCAATGAACAACTGAACTTTCCTAGTACAGAATGATGGCGAGCAATGTACTGCAGTTACTGTATTAGATGGAAGAGCCCTGAAACACTACTTTAACTGTCGTAACATAAGTTTGGGCATGTTGGTGTTACATTTCTGCATCTAGCGCACAACACAAGACAAGGACAGAGTGAAAAACCAACGAAGACGATTTTTCACTCTGTCCTTGTCTTGTGTTGTGCACTAGATGCAGAAATTTAAATGTCAGTCACCTTTTTGTTGTTGTTGCCATTCAGAGAAGCGCCAAAGTTGACAAGAAATGAAACCGTTCTGGAAAGGGACGACTCCGACTCGGGTAAGGCAAAAATGCAATGCTCAGCTTTCCTCGTTTTTTTCCTGTTACCTTGCCAAAACGAGCTGCTGTTGATTTTTTCAGAGATCCCAAGCATACCCGACTTGGGAGAAGTTGAACGTGATGACCTCACTACTCAGGTGGCCCAAGCTCCAAGGTGAGCAAAATTTGCATCCCACTAAGGGATCTACATATTTGTTCACAGATACATAGCAAGATGTTGTGAAATGCCTAATCAAGTATACAAATCAGATCCAACATTCAAAGTCATGAGTTACCTTAATCACACATTTCTACTTGCAAGCAATGCACAAGAATCACCGAAATCCAGGGGCTTGGAATTTAGTCAAGTAAACAATGCTCAAAGCCAGCAGGCTTGCATGCATGCATACACATACATACATATATGCATACATACATACATGCATACATACATACATGCATGCATGCATGCATGCATACATACATACATACATACATACACACACACAATAAAAAACACTGCCACAGCCAGCACCCGCACCCTTTTAACACCAATTTAAAGAACATTACAGCTCCTGTCCGAAATGTTCGGTACAATAAAACACCTTTGGCATGGAGACAGTGCCTATCCTTTAATGCCAAGGAATGTGCAAGGGAAATGAGCTTCACGTGTTGGTACTTAGAAGCACTCATTGTATGCCTGCTGAAATTCTCAAGTGATAAAGCAACATTTTCTAACCCCACCTCCTCTCTCGCTCTCTTATTTTTTTTTTTTTTGAAACCCAAGAGTCAGTTGTCTTTCTGCATTTTTGCAGTGTTCCTGTGAATCAGGTCGACACCTTCCAGCAACTGGACAATGAGCTGCTGAAGCAGGCAGCATTCACAACACTTGTGAGTGCAGCGTAGAGCAGTCCCATAATAAAGAGAGACAAAGTAGTACCTGAACTAACTTCAGTGCTGAACCTTATTCAGCTTCACGGCTGAGTGCATGCCAGCTAGATTTATTAAATGTTTTCGGCAGCTTGTACTAAAGATCGTCCATCTTTCTCCTCTCTAACTCAATTTCACTTGCAGGATGGCTGTGATCTCAGACTGCTCACAAAGTACCTGACCCCCGAAGAATACCTCAAGGAGGTAAACCATGTACATTCATCTATGCGCATGTATACATGCCGGTTTATTAAGTATCACCATATAGCACTGCTTCTTTTGCATTGTTGTGACTTTCCCTAATCAATTTATAGATTTTGGTGTAGCTGCCAACCTAACGCAGCATTCTGTACCACCCAGCTTTCTCCACAATAAATATAAAGTGGAGGCGTCGTCTGCTACGACACTACTCAAAATTTTCTATTTCACTGCAACGGAGAGGTGGCACCACCTGTCACTGCTACAGAGAAAACACTTAGTTCTCTCTAACTGTGACAGACGACGCTACCGCTCTGCTGCAGTGAAATTGACATACTTCGAGTGGCGTTGCCGCAGAGAACACCCACTTCGAATTATGGTGGACAAAAACGGCAAGCAGTGCCCATAAATGTGCTATTAAGTGAACTCACTGCAAACTGCTACCTCTATGTAACATTTGAGCATGGACAAGCCAGCGTGGTGTAGCAGGAACAGTGTCCTATTCGTGCACCACTCGGTACATTCTCTTCAATGACGCAAAGCAAAGAACACACAGAGAAAAGGACAACAGGAAAGGCTGACTAGTGGTGCTTGTGTGGGAGTCCCATTCTCTGTGTGTTCGCTCCGTGCCATTGAAAAGAACCACTGACCGGGCCACGCCACCATTTTGTGCATACTTCTTAACTCCCTGCACGACGTAACGCGCTACATTCTTTCAATTAAAAGCAGCTGGCTGTGCAATATATAACCAAGGAATGAGATTCGGTGTGAGATTAATAACTGTGCCTTTTTTCACGAGTTTTCTGTGTTGTGTAGTTATGTCAGCAAGCTGCCCTACTTCTGCACCATTTCATTCCTCTACAGCCAGACGCAGTGTGGACATGGGACACGCTTTTCACTGAAGTGGCTGCCGAGATCAACAAGTCAAGCGACAACAGCCGAGAACCTGACGAAAAGCAAAGCATGCCAGTGTGATCGCCTTTATTCCTACACTCAGCTCCATACATAGCAGGCAATGCTACAAAGGCTAGACACTTCTCTCGCGGCTCGCATTAGCAACCAAAACAATGGTGTGCACATACGAAAGCTATGCGTCATGTAATTCCCTGTACCATTATCATCCTTTTATGTAGCAAAATATGACGTTATTACATGGAGGTGTCATAAATCTGAACCTACGTGACGGTGAACGAACAAATTGACATGAGTATGTTTCTCTGACCTGTAGCCACAGCGCAAAGCAACCAAAATATGGTACGTCGCTTACCGGAAGCACAAAGGTGCACAAATAGTATTGTGCGATTCGACGCAACCTTACATCAGCAAGTTGTAGTTGTACTATATGAAGTATAGTTATTGCAGATCAAATACAACTGCAGTGCGAAATGCATGGAGCGAAACATCTATGACCGTACTGCTTGCGCAGCATCTGCAGCATTGCCTGGTATGTGTACGAAACAGAGTGTAGACACTGAAAAATAAACTCTCAGAAAAAGCAAGTTTGCAACCCTTGTGGGTATCACCTTCACTCGGGCAGAGTCTATAGAGTGGTTTACTTATGATTGTCTCACTATTATGGACAGTTTATAGAAGGTTTTTAATTATTCCGTCAAAGGCACACTGTTGCAGCCAACTTGACAAAATCAGTAGGGTGGTAAAAATGCCTTTAATAATGCATGAGCGAACAAACTTTCCCATTACAGTTCCTCTCTATGGTGAATTCCGCTGGGTGATTTGGAGCAAAGCACTCGGCAAGGAAAACATTTGTTCATTCGCTTGCTCTCTCTTTCTCATTCGATCTCTTGCTCGTTCGTTTGGGCTATTCACTTAAATTGACAGTCATCATCAATAGTTTCTGCACAATTTCTTGCTGTTGACCTGTGTATGTAAATGCGGGTTTGTTTAGTCTGGTGCAAGGTCTCGTATTTCATTTGTATAACATTAAATCAAATCAGATCATATCAAATCAAATTTACTTTCCTTTGACAAGAGGGGCCAGGACTCGCAAAGAAGTGTAATTTGATTCCACCGGCAAAATGTGACATCTTGCACCTAATTCACTAAATAAGTATGTGTTATTCGGTGGATAAAAAAAAAAAAAAACAGACCCTGCTGCAAGTTGTGCAGTGAAATTTGTCAAATGTGCCACCATACCTAGCAATGTTAAAGTATGGATATCAACAGCTCCGATGTTTTGTTTTCAAGACTTCACCAAAATGGCAAAATTACTACATAGGCCTGTGAACAAGCATGTTAACCTACTAGTACTGCCATGTCCAACAACATGCCATTATACATTTTTATCAGCATATTCTCAATGCAGCACTACCAAAATTGCAATGATATATTATTTGCATGGCAAGTGAGACAGAACTCACAACAAACAGCTAGAGAATCATTTCCATGAGAAACGTATAGAGTTAAACCTCAGTTTAACGAAACCCGATTTTACAAAACGTTTTATTTAGCGAACAACTACTGATTCTTCAATGCATATTCATACAGCCTAACAGGTTCAAAACTTTGAAGCACTGAAATGAACTCAAGTCTTGCCCAATTTAACGAAATTTTGGGGCGACTGCGCGTAAAATAAGGGTATACCAAGAATACGGACTACATTGAGCTGTTAGGATCGTTTACCACTCCCATAAAGGCATACAAGATGCACTCAATGGGATTGCTGTCTACAATAAGTATGTACGCAGACAATAATTACATCTATTCTTGCTTTTGAATAAGTATAATGTCATTTGCACTGAGTGTTTTAAGCATTTTCAATTAGTTTTCGAATTAACAAGGTCATTTCAAGCTTCATTCACTTCATTAAATCAAGATTTAACTATACGATAAAATTTGGATCAACTGATGATTTGTTTTTTTGTACTTGTGAATTGATGCACCACAAAGTATCACATTTTCTTGAATCTAAGTGCCCTCCCATCATTTTCAGGATGGTGTGCAGAACTTGAAAAATTGTTCGTATACGAGTGCAAGCATCCCTTTGATAATGAAAATGAAGTGTCACTGTTCAAGCCAATGCTGCGATGAAGTCTTGCAAGAAGTGAAGCATCGAAAAAAAAGGCCAATGGAATGGGAGAACGAGTGCGGGATGCCAATAATCAACAGGACCAGCAGCTTGAGCAGTGGCACAAATTCCTAGCAGAGAGCAGAAATAAAAATCTATTTATGGGGTTCGTCGTCTCAAAGTAACACACGTGCTATGGGAGATGCTGTATCGAGGAGCTCCACATTAATTTCGACAAGCTCTTCAACATGCACCTAAATCTAAGATCACAAGCGCTTTTTGCATTCTGCTTAGAATACAACAGCTGCAGGCAAAAATTGAAGCCGCAACCATGTGTACCGCAGCAGAACACCCTAGCCAGTGAACTACTGCAGTGGGATGGCAAGTGACGGCATGGCCGACTGAAAGATGAAGGAATTTGGTCATGACAAGTCAGTAGTTTACCCAGCAGAGGTCAATTTCTTTTTTTCGTTTAACATGACCTTTGAGTGCTGAATTTTGAGTTCTTCCGTGAACTTTTCTAACATATTTTATTTGTTTCAAACCTAAGCGCACTCTCCCACTTTATTTGCCAGAGTCACGAAAAATAAATTGGTGCCGACTCGAGAAAACACGGTAATGCCACTGTAACGCACGCAGCCTATTCAGTGACTGAGCACTGTCTAAGCTCAGTCACCGAGCCTAGACAGTGACTGAGAAACTGTCACGCCCTCTCTTGCGGTGTTGGACACTAGTGTCATGGAACTTATGAAGGCTTGTTTGTGTTGATTCACAGTGGCAGATGCTGCAGCATCCTGTGGTGAAATAATCAACGTTGAGTTGATCTCAAGGAAAGCAATCTACACTGTCCAGAAAAATGGATCTTGATGTATTTATTTGGTTTAACATCCCGAAACAACAGTGGAGCTACGAAGATACTGTAGTCTAGGGCTCCGTATTAATTTAGACTACCGAGAGTTCCTTAAAAGGAGCACTGACACACAGTTTCAAAGCTGTACAAACTTTACCAAGCACTTGTAACAAATGAAAGGATGACACTTAGCAAGTATGAAGATTAGAAAATATAAGCCATTTTAACATACTACTAAAGTTGGTCTAGAAATTAATGGCGGGCCTAGCATCGGCATTATCATGAAATTACAACATAAAGCAAAATTCGCTAACGTTGAGTAGCAATAAGGCTGCACATGGCGACAACACTTACAAAAAAAAAAAATTAAGCGTGTCACACGCATTTTTTCTGACTGCGTGTGGCAGTCGCAGTGATGACAGGAACAGCGTGAGCCAGTGTATTGTGAAGTCATGGCGCATCCACCTCCTAAGCACATAATCTGGCTCGCAGAAACAAGTATTACAGTAAATTATTTAGGGCTATCCAACGTTTTCCAGTATCTTTTCTAGGGCTCGGATTTTCATTTAATAAATATTATTATTTAATAATAACCTAATGCAAGAACATAAAGTTGAAAATGTCACGTCAGTACTATGTAATTGTGCGCCCACTATAATGCTAGGTACTTGGGCGTTTTTATGTAAAACCGATTGAAATGTGGTTTCCTGGTATCAAACCCACTCAGCAACAGACTAGCTGCAACAGTGACTGAGCCACCATGGAAGGTAACACTCATATTCAGTAAATGGCTTTAGCAAGATAAGCAACGATTAACTTTCAACGACCATCGTTATTGCACGGGCTTTACCTGCATAACAGTGACGCGTTTTCTTTTTCGCAACTACGCAACTTTTCAAAATTGTCTTTTTTGGTTACCTCTCACGAAACACGCCTTCTACACATTCACACATGTAATGGCAATTCATAATGCAACAAGCCACTACATTGTAACACAATCCCGATTCTCAATCCCTAGACTTGGCGAAAACATATTCACATTATTAAGATTTTTTCTGACCAAAGAAACTTCCGCCCACAGGTAGTCTGACTAAAACGACAAAAACCGAGTCTCTGTGCGTCGTACATTGGCCATGGGTACTATAGTAATCACGTGTCCAGTGTCTTAAGCGACGGTGATACGTTCCTTTCTAGCACCGTGTTAGGCACAAAGCTTTTGTCTTTGAGCCTGTCAACTTGCGTCACATCCCGCTGCGAGTCCAACTCGTGCAGCAGTCGCTCCTTGCGCTCTTCATCGACGCTCGTCTTCTTGTTGGGCGTGCGTCGGTCAGAGACGAGGCCCTCGATGTTGTAGCCGATGACGCCGACGATGACAGCCACCGGGAAGGTGATGTACGGCGCATAAACGCGGAGTGCGGCGTACAGGGCCGGTAGGACCATGATCGCACGTCAGCTACAGAAGGTACCACTGCAAAGGAGCCAAGGCAATGGCGGGGCATGAAAGATTCGATGCTAAGGGCGAATTCCTCACAGCGCTGGTCGGCGACATCATGAATTTAAGCTACTACAGCTGTTCTAGCTCGGCAGTGTAGTGCGTCTCGCTTCCTTCCAAGTACTAGATGTAAACAGTCTGCATCTAAGATAAGGCACACGACCTGAGTAGGTCGTGGATAAGGCACACACTATCAAACTCCGCTAGCAGACGACAATTATTACGCGAAAGTTCAACAGGACTTGGCGAAGCTTCCGAGAAGAGCCAGAGCGCACATCATCATGCAAGTGCAAATTTGAATAAACAAGGGCAACGGGCAAAATATAGTGGGAGCATTGTACAGACTTACGCGTGACTCGTCCACCGTCCAATATGCGTTGTAAAAAAGCAACGTGGCTTTCTGCGTACTCGTAACTTTTACACAAAAACAAGTTATGCCGCGCAATGAAAGCAGACCGACCTCCAAGTCCGCCCGGCACCGCTTTCTTGCATGGTGATGGTTATCAGCGTTTATTTTTTTGTAGAAGTAAAAAAGCGCTCACTACACTCATTAAATGCTATACATAGTATAAAAATATAGCTATAACTTTATTACTTTATAAAAAGCGCAGTTCTTGTTTGAAAAGTTAATTGGCTTTGCGATCAGTTTATTTACGTATCAAGTCAAGCTAAGATCGAAAACGTGCCAATGGCTACAGGGGCTGCGTTTGCGCGCTTGTGATATGTGCCGCCTGCCGACGCTTTTATTTAAAACGTTATATTTGCTTAGGTTAACTACGTAGCTGCAACAATGTCAACTGTACGAGTTAATTTGTCGGCAGACGTGTACATGGTATGCCTGAGCCATGCGCTTTCTACGGAGAAGGAAGAGGTCATGGGACTCCTCATCGGAGAGGTAACGCTAACCCCGAGTTTCGGATTGCTTGTCAACTTTCACGAATGGCTGTTAAAACACGAGGAAACCCGCGATTTTCACGCCGTTTGTTGTTGGTTTGCGCAATTTCTCAGATCGACGAAACGAAGGTGGCTCACATATCGGCGGTGATCCTGCTGCGAAGATCCGACAAGCGAAAAGACCGCGTCGAAATTTCACCTGAGCAACTCTCGGACGCTTCTACACAGGCCGAGGTGCGTGTGTGTGTGTGTGCGGCGCTTTTGTACTACAAGGCGGCGGTTTTTCTTTGAATCACTGCGGTATGGCATTCGTCCTTCTTTTTCGTCTTCTTATGCCACTATCTTTGCTCTTGTTTTAGACGCTTGCGATAAACTTGAGGAAACCGATGAGGGTGTTAGGCTGGTACCACTCTCACCCGCACATCACTGTATGGCCATCGCACGTAGGTGAGTGCAACCTTCCCCTTACCCACTTCCTGCAAATAGCCCTCGAGCCACCATTTAAATGTACTCTCTCTCTCTCTGTGTGTGTGTGTGGAGGGAGGGGGAAACAGGAGAATTCCAGGGGCTCGGTGTTTTGTTACTTACAACCACATGATGTAATCAGACAGTGAAGCCAGAGAAAGCAAATTATTCGTTACGTTTAATTGAAATGTATAGATGTAACGTAGTACAGATGGACTGTGTCTGAAAGGAGAGGGAGATGAAGAATAAAGCTTGTGTTCAGGGCGACCGAGCTACCCTATGTTACACATAAATAATAAAAGGAAAACGAAAGTAGGGTAAAAGATGCCTAATGCCATACCTACATCTTCCGCATTACGCGTGCAGTGCTTTGCCAATTAAGCTACTGCAGCAGCCTTCTCACTTTTTGGGGTATTTGTGTATGTGCACTAGTAGCCCTGGCAGTGTTGGCTATGCCGCTCCGTTTGTGTGTGTTTAAATGTCATGTTGCCTTTTGAGTTTATAACTTTTTCATGCTAAATCGACATGCAGATGTCCAGACCCAAGCCATATATCAGATGATGGACGAAGGGTTTGTTGGTCTCATATTTTCGGTCTTCAGCGAAGACGCAACCTCTAAGGTGAGCCACTGGGTGCCCCACACGATGACATGCTAGTCCTTCTTAAGATGCTCTTCTTCAGGCTTCTTGCAATTGATAATGCAGTTGATGCATTGATGATGGGGGAAGAAAAAGCTAATCACTTCAGTTTTCCTTTCACACTTGTGCTGGCAAAACCTGTGTTACCTTTCTGTCCTGAAATGCCGCAACCGACTGCACAGTTCTGTCCGTGAATGGTGCAACGACTGTACACGCAAGATGTCAATGTGCAGATGCTGTAATTTGCAAGTGCGCATTATTATTATTTTTTATAACCATAATCATCACAGCAGAGCAAATGCTAATGTGCCATGCATGCATGCGAAGACCCACCTAGTTGGCTGGAAAACTGTCAGAACATTGCATTGCAGAGGCCTCTAGGGATGTGAAATATTGCAGCAAACTAAGAAAATGTGTGACCTGTAGACCCAAATGAAATTAAAGACTACTTGAGCAGGCATTACTTAACGTCTTTATAACAAAGTGCTTGGGGCCTCCGAAATCATTTGTTATAAAGGTCACTTCGTTGTAAAGGTTCGCACACCGCACTGCTCACAATAGAACCGGGACAGACTTATTCTTTCGTTATACAGGTCATTTCATTGTAAAGGCGCTCGACTGTACTGACTATTCAGGTGGACAAACATTTACAATATATCCCACATATAGAAAGCGACCGTATGGTTTGCTTAGCTTGAATAAACATTCACTTCAGTGATGGATATCTTAAGTCCATTCAATTTCAGTCAAGTAATGCTAATTAAGCTGTCCAATACTTATAGCACCATTCATACTAATAAATGTGCTAATTTGACATCGCTAGTGTGCACTGGAAAGCAAGTTCAGGTGAAGAAAGCTTAAAATTTTTCACGTACACAAGCGTTTCACATTTTGGAATGAACGCCAATGCAGCTGAACCAGGTCCAAGTCACGTGCTTCCAGTCTGTCAACCAGGCCAGCAACGGTGAACCACAGAGGTGAGCTTCTTTATGAGCCCTTTATGAGGATGCTAATTGGCAATGTTATTTGCAACACAGTCCTTGAATCATCATTAATTGCAGGGTTAGCCTTGGATTCTTGAAGGGTCCCGGAATCGGCGTACCATTAGCAAAGCCTTGCATGGGCCCAGGGGCGTAGCCAGGGGGTCAAGCACTGTGCACGTGCCCCCCACACTCCCTGAAAAAAAAAAAAAAAATTCCTGGCTACACCACTGATTGGTACTATGTTTCACAGCTCGGACACACTGATTTACCAGGAGCACGAGAGTGTGCTTGTTGTCAAGTCGCCTACAAGGGTGGTGGACGGGAAGTTATCATGCATGCAAAACTGCTATGGTTCATCAAGCACCAAAGAGAAAAGGAAAAAATAGTTCTAGAAACACGCAATAAGCAAAACAGAGTAAAAAAAATTTACAGTGAGCACTTTTTTCCAGTCAGATCTGAAACTTCGAACTCTAATATTTTGAGCAGGCACACAACTGTGAGGACAAGGTGAAGCCAAGTTTTATTTTTGTCGCTAAGTGGAGACACATCGGGCAATTATTTCCCATAGATTGGCATCCGGAGACGACACCCAGCGTTTGAAGTGGTGCTTCGACGTTGATGTGACTGAACAACTTCAGTTTGCAGATTGTTTGTGCTTGCTTGTGAACGCACAATACTAATAATCAAGTCCCATGCACACATACTCAGCAGAGCACACATGTTTGGACACGCATAATAAGATGCGTGATGCAACCGTTGTGTCACACATAGGTATGTCGCCTCTTCCAGGTATGTGCGAATGGAAATCCCCCTGCACATTGTGCCCAGCACGCACATCAGCAACGCCTGCCTAGATGCCCTCGTGCGACTGCCCGAGATTCTCTGCCAGGAGGAGCAGGACATGTACAGCATGACTAAGCAGGTGCCGGGTTTAGACCTTCTCACCAGAATGCACAACAACTCAGGTGAGTGCACAGATTTTTACTGCCAGGTTGACTCTTACAAAATGTACAGTGATGGAGCAGAATCGAAGAGGTCACGTGACCAGGAGAGAATGAGAGCCGCACCAGGGGAAGGCAGGTCACGTGACCAGCAGAGGGGGAGAGGCAGGCTGGGGGAGAAGGCGACCAATCAGAGGGCGCGCGCTGGAGGAGGGGTCAGGGAGGAAGCGATGCGGCCGCTTGGCTGGCCCGAACGGCGCTACTTGTGGGGGGTGGGATGCGATCGTGTCCCATTCCCCGCAATCGCACGATAGCGCTGAAATAATGGCGCTATCACACGGTTGTTTTTGTATTTCGCGAGCTTTCTTTAAAAGCAATTATACATGAAGCTCCTTCAATAGTACTTAGCTGCAAACACTTCAGTCGGCCATTTTTGAATTTGATCTACAACTTTCGTATTGACACTTTCTTGGTGAAGCCAATATTTTAAAAGTTAGGCAATTAATTATTACAAATTAATTGAATTTGCAAAATGAAAAAAATACCACAGACTAAGACACACAATCCCCAACACTACTGAGTTGGTTTGAGCCTCCTAGCACACTCCGTCGTTTTTAAAACATTGGCTACATTTAGCTGGGACACCCTGTATACGGCACTGGGGTCGTGCTATTGTAGCAATGCCTTCAACTCGATTCTATGCCACTTCCACTTTTATCATCCACGGCCAGCTGATCCGATTGACAACGCGGGCGGAGCGTTGCTCTGAACACTAAAGTGCAAAAAGGAATAGCATCGGAAAAGGCATCGCTAAGAAATTGTGGCCCTGCCATCACTGAAATTCTAGAATAACGGCTATTATGCTTACATTGCCAAATTTGTTTTTAATGAAACTGCAACAGTCCAAAAGATAAACTTCGCACCATGACATTTTAGGGAAACATAGGTTTGGCTGGCATTGTTTAATTTGCATTGACCTCGATAACTGTCATCTAGAGATAATCATTGTAAGATAACAAATAAAGGATGGTATCCAAGCCATACATGCTCGCTCATAAGAGGCTTGATTTTATTGCTGTTCATAAACTTGCATGTCTTTCGAGTTCCCTGTTCAACATCTTCCGACAAAAGTTAATGTTGTCGTGACCCGCTAGCACTCCATATTCATCTGAGCCATGACCAGTGCCGCCAATAGTTGGGCAACGGTGCAATGCAGAGAAGTGCACTTGCAAATTAGGAAAAAGGTTTGTACTGCAGTACCTCATGCGTGCAAGTGATTTTGTCTTGTTCTAGTCTTCGTCAAGGCTCTGTGCAACATTGCGGAATCTGTGAGCGGTCCACTGCTCCAGAGCCTGGAGAACCGGTTGCGGCAGAACCGAGACAAGATCGAGAGGATGCGTGCCGAGAAGGAAGAACTCCTGCAAAAGATAGCACTGGCCGAGGCCTGCGCATCTGCTCAGGCTCACCTCAAGAGTACAGCCCAGCCAGTGGAGACAAAGCAGTGATGCATACATGCCCTGTACACTAGGAATGGATGACACGCCGATGTGAACTTTGGAGACATAAAGCTTTTTCTTTTGTTTTTCTGTGTGCTCATCTGGAATGCTCATTTGATTTGGGGAGACTCTATAGGTTAGAAACGTGTTAAGAGGCCGGTGATAGCACTGCCTCAGGGTTACCGAGCATGGTTCTGCTTGGGCATAAACAGACGGGCTGATAAACTATATAGCTATCGTGTAACAGGGCAGTGACATTTGCTGGATGTACTCTGTGTGAGAGTTGCAGCAGACTGCAGCTGGCCAGAGCAATGCGTGTTATGAATAATGTTTACTTCAGAAACATCTGCACAGAAAGATGTGCATAATGAATCGATATAGCTGCAGATCAACAACAATGTATTGGTTGTCGTTACAATAATTAAAAAACAATCTAAGCCTTCTAAGGCATCAATGCTCATACATACTACTTCACACTTTATGCGGTTTTTGCTTGTGTGCACAGTCTTAATTATTGTCTTTACACAACAGTTTTATATAGGCATACAAAATGCTGATACACTCAGTACAATTTAAATTACATTCTTTAACCTTTTCCGATTCAGATATTGTTTTTGGAATCATCAATATCATATCATGTATCATTATTGTGCAGCAGAAAATAGAGAAAAAAAAATTTAGTGCAGTTTTTCATAATACATTGAAGCCTTTAACGAACTCTACACGTTAGTATCACGTTAGCAAGCAGTTTGTTGCTTATGAAATTCTGAAATTTACAGCCGTAGGTGTGTGAATTAGGTTTGCATGCCCCCAAAGTCATGTAGTCGGCCTTAGGTGGCACTAGGCTCCAGAGGTGCAGCTGAAAGGCAACAGTGTACTTTACCACACTGTGTGGACATTTCCAAAATTTTAAGAACAGCCGATGGTGTGTGTGTGGTACCAAGTCTAGATAAATTATGTGGCCAGAGTTGCTGGAACTGCGATTTCTTACTCTAGCTTTCACTTCACGGTCGGACATACCTTGCGAGGATTGTTATTACAACAGGAATTATCGCACCAGAAGGCGTTCACGATGCCTAGTGTTCTGTAATCCCTGCCACGGAAGTCACTTGGGCTACAAAGAGTCAAGGATGGTCAATGTCTCGTAATCCATGCTATGTTTTTTTGGCAACTACAGTTATACAAACTATGCATAGCACCCTGGGTCACCTAACTTGACAGGCATGCAGGCAAGACATACTAGGACAGCTACAGAGCCCTCTCTCGGCAATGTATGCTTACCCATTCCTGTATCTCACCCCTGCTCCTCGGGGAGCTGGAACTCGTACTGCCTCAAAACTTTTAAACATTTAAATTGCACTCAAGAGTACACATGTATGAGGTTAGAACAACCAATGTTTGTTTCACACCAGTTGTTGCCTCAGAGTGAAATTTGTGAGCTTGCTATGCAAAACTGAAATGGGCATCTGTAGACCAGGATATTTTGCTCTCGCACTCGCATTTGGAGGAAGTGTACTTAATCTCGTTGCCACAGTTAGTGTGGCCTGCGCTGTAACTGTGGGTTTATGACTGAGAGGCACCTGCCGTGGCGGCTTAGTGGCATTAGTGCTTGCAAATATCTGTCAAACCGGCTATCCGGTTTAACTGGAGCCGGTTTTCAAGAAACGAATATTCATGATATCTAGTTTAAATAACTGGTTAGGCGGATATTTGAATATTCGGTGTTTAAAAAAGGCGCAAGGTAAGGTTTCCTGATAATGGGTTTGCATGAGCGGTTGCAACAATAACTACAAATATAAGAATACAAGAGAGAAAGAGAGGTAATTTCAGCACAAGTATAGAAAAATATCCGCACACTACAGTGGAATGTCGTTCATATGATCTTCACGGGAACAAGAAAATAAAGGGTACCATCCGAAAATCGTATCATGCAAAGTATTATCCAACCAAATCGTACTATCAGGGAAAAAAAATTAGCCCGAAAAACGTATCATGCAAAATCGTACCAACTAGGTTCCAATGTATTAACCGAATAACTGATCCCTCTGGTTATCCGGTTTTCAAGTTCGATTAACCGGTTTTTCTGCAAAACTGGTTTGATGTTTCTGTACTAATGACAATGGTGTTGCGATGCTAAGCACAAGGTCGTGGGATCAAATCCTGGCTACAGTGGCTGCATTTCGATGGGGGCGAAATGCAATTAATGCCTGTGTGCCAGGCCCTGGGTGCATGCCAAAGGAACCCCAGTTGATCAAAATTAATCCAGAGTCACCGACAACGACGTGCCCCATAATCAAATCGTGATTTCAACAAGTAAAACCTCGACTTTTTTTTTTTTTGTAACTACCATGACAAGTAAACATTAGCGGCAATCATGTTAAATAAAAGATACAGGCTCGGCAGGCTTGAGCCAATGACTGCACCAAGCAGCCTGCGATGTGCCCGTTCACATGGCCTAGCAACTCCAGTCGTATACAACTGAACGAATGTTTACATAAGTAAAGCTCAAGTTTAGTCTTCACTTGAATGCCAGTGAGCACTGTTTTCACCTTGTGCCTCTGCAAGTGGGCAAATTCGTCCCAACCTTTATTATTATTTCCGAGGCTTTGAGCATGATGCTACACGCAGCTGCGATGCTACAAGTGTATGCCAATCCCCATGTCATAACTGCTTAGCACAGTAACAGAGGCCGCATGCTGTCACAGTTATTCACCTTGCCAGTTCCCAAAGTCCCTGGAAAAAGATAGCTGCCACCTGAAAATGCTGCAAGTTCCAGTCTATATTCCGCGACAATTTGAAAACGCAGTGGCAAAGACAGTACTGTCCAACTTAAGAACTTGTACTAAAGTGCCAGCTGATTACATTCGATAATTTACGTGACACTGCTGTGAAGGAGAACTCCCTGTATCAGCGTTCTTTGCAAAGTATGTTTTGTAACCCGGTGTTGTGGGCATAGGTTGTACAGTCCAACCTCGATATAACGAACTTTGATTTAACGAAATTCGCGATATGAAGGACTACTTTTATTTCCCGATCTTAGTTCTATTGAACTAACGAAACCTCGATATAATGAATTTTTTCGCTGCAAGTACGATTTGTTATATTGAGGTTTGACTGTACTGAATTCTTGTGTTATCACTGTGTATAGTTTGAAAGAATGCATTTAATTACATCTAAACATTCTCTTACTGTACATCCTCTGATTTGGAAGGCTAACTATATCGCATTGCAGTATTTAAAATAGCAATTTATATTAACAGTGAGCATACACGGGAAGCTCAATGTGCAACCAACATTTCAGCAAGAAGACTTGTCAAAGGCAAAAGTTCTTTTGGAGTGTTCAGGATCATAGGAGATTCTCTGTGCAGAGTCATTTTCCAAGTGAGAGAGGGTGACATGCGAACATGTTCTTGGACAACTATTACACATCACATCAGAATATGGCTCTCTCTCCTAAAGCTACAATGACTGTGGTTCTGCTTTCCTTGTACAGAGGTCTTCCATATGTAACAAATAACACATCTATGTACAGTATATATGTATTATATTTAGGGCTGTGCAAATGTTCAAAAGCGTTCCATTTCTATGTAAAGCTTCGGAACTGGTATTTCGTGAAATTGTGACCACCAGCTAGACTATAAGCTTCTTCCATGCCTAGAGACCACTCTTCACGGAACTCAAGGTCGTTAAAGAGGTCGGCGCAGCTTCACCACTTGCTGCAGCCACACGACACCCAAGTGAACACATTGACTCGAACTAGGAGCTCTACGTTTCTCAAAGTATATGTACACTTGTTTTGCTACTTGTCTTGAGCTCTGCGTGCCTTTCCTTAGCCACACTTAAACTCGGAAAGTGAATTTACTGCAATCCGATTGTGCCTAGCCATGCAAGTGCCTAGCCATGCAAGACAAGCTTTCAGCGAAAGCTGCCTAGTGAACACTTGCGTGTCGAAACAAGTAATGGCAAATGGCGCGGCAGAACAGAAATGTCAAACCGTAAACTGCTTTTCTTCGTGACAAAGCTAAGCACGGCACGAACGACGAGAACACAGAAAGACAAACACGGGGCGACAGTCAGCAATGTCTCAGTCTTTCTTTCTGTGTCCTTGTAGCACTTAATTCAATGCTGCATTGGTTTTGCCATCAATTATCACCTTGCCCTAGCCCATCCACCCTCATCTGCTCTTCTCAATTTGTAGGCTGTCTGTTATGGCGTTGTCATCAGTAAGAAAAGTTTTGAAGCAGGTTTTAAATGGTTTCATCAGAATCAATGGCTAGAGCAGCGATATTTGCATTGGGACACAGAAAGCCTAAACTTAGCATTGAGACATTTTCACAAATACAGTCAAACCAAGATATAATGAATTACCGAGTATAACAAAGTAAACTTAACACGTGTCTAGACGATATTACTAAGTAACAGATGTATGCTTATAATTAACATCTGATATAAGGAAAGTTTTCTTGTCTCATAAGCCCGCCTGGGTCTCAAACGCTCTTTGTACCATGAATGCCAACAGCATGCAAGTTTCAAATGATACACTCATCCATAGGTTACAGGCTTTGGCAAACCACTGAACAGCCTGGTAACCACAAAAATTTCTGCGCAATTAGACGCAAAGTAGCACAAGAGATTAATGAGGACATTTTATTTACAGCTTCCAACAACACTTGCACATAAATGTTTTGGAATATCACCAGAGTTGGACAGGTTCCAAATGGACAGGCAGCGTGGACAAAACTGACTTGCCTTCTGATTTTTTTTTTTTTGTTTCTGCAGGTCTTGATTTTTAAAGATTGATAACGTGAATGAAAATTATGAAAAGCAGTATTTGTGACATGCTTTCAGTCAAATCAAATGTCATTTTGCCACAAAAACCTTTACTGCAAAAGCAATGAAAAAAAATTAAATATGTTTGCTGAATCAAACAGCCGCATGCACAATTTGCTACTCGCGCCAGCCACAAAAAGCTGAGGCAACCATTGAGTAGAGTGGAAAAAGTTCATCACTGGGCTTCATCTAATTCATTTAGGTTGCCTTGACATTTGCACGTGTGGCATGACATCTATTTTTAATATGCTAACAAATCAAGGCTGTCGGCGAAAAAAAAAATGCTACCATTATTGTGGTGCATGTCACGGACCCAGTCGTTGCACACTAGGACACTTCGAAGCAGACGATGCAAAATGGGAGACCAGTAAAAATGTGCGAATTAGTATCCAGATGCTCCAGCACGCCATTCCCTCCACAAACAGTCATGGCAGTCTGGTACTTTCAAAGTCATGTCCCAAGTATGTTCCCATCCCGAACACGAGCGCATCACACAAAGTCGGCACACAATCCACCACCCATCGTAGTTATCCGACACGGCGCGTGGCGGGGAGTGCACAGCAGCATTTCAGAGTCAAGCAAATTTCCTCTCCTGCCTTTGGTCGGGACGCAGGCCACACACACACAGTTCTCGACTCAGAACAGGATGGCCCCGAAGCCAAACGTTCGCTTCATGCTGTCCCAATAGTGGCGCTGCCAGCCGTCGCGTGTGCGGTCCGCCTCTCCCTGCGGGACCCCGTCCTGCGTCAGTGTTACCTCGGTGCAGTCCGACTTCTGCTCAATGTCGATGGTCACGTCGGAGTAGTGACTCTGGGGCCAGCTGCCAAACCGCCACTGCATGCGGATCTTCTTGTCTGGGATCTGTGCAAAACGCGCAAGTTGCTTTTTTTAGAGTGACAGCTCTCGGAGAGTATACATTCAGCTGGCTCCTACCATGCTCCAACTTGGTTTCTAGTGATGTAAGCCTTTCGAAGCAAAAGAACATCTGCCCAAACCGAACATACAGCTGCTTCCAGAGTAATCTGTGGAATCGCATAACACAAATCCTGTCAGATCTTGGCCACACTCTCAGCTCAAAGGTGAGAGCACCTCTGAGTGAACTGCACTCTAAATGAATCAGGTGAATGTATTCTAAGCATTTGATTTCGACTAGCCAAATGTAAAGCACACCACTAAAAAGCTTTGAAGTGTTGAGAAGCGACCAGTCAGATGTACCGTTACATTTATGCGCAACATATCGCTTATAATTTAGTCTTCACAAGCTGCAGTCTAGACTTACACATTTGGGGAAGCAGGACCTTTGTATCAGATTTGACAACTTGCACAACTTCTACTTTTTTTTTCATAGATAAAAGAGAAAGTTCAGGACGTATGTCATCTGTGTCTGCTTCACAGCATTGCAGCAATCATTGGCAGCAGTTTCACCTAGGCTCCGAGTAAATTGCTCGTGCCAGTCATAAACCCCAAGCTTAGGGTCACGGTTGTGGCACATTCTCATAACAGCAAGCATAAGATGCACATGCTCAGCTAGAACTGCAAGTTAATCTGCAGTGTACACCAAGACTTCACAATTTCTTTTTCACATCTAGCACTTCTTCAAACAGGCATTAAAATATACAAACACACATTCAACCAATATATAAAGAAATATTTAAGACCAGTGCAAACACAACTGTGCCCTTGTGTCTGTCCCTTCACGTATTTTTGTCCCCTGGATTTGTGCACAAAAGCCCACCATTTGGTTTGACTTTCCAGCTGATTTCGTGGCGTACACAAGTGTAACACTTTGCAGACACAATTGTCACCGCACAATATACGTGCTGCGCTTATATGTTTTCAATGCCCAAACCTATGATGTTTAGGATTGAGAACACTCACTAGCTCGAGGAAGGTTCCGCTGACGTTGCCTCCAAATAGTTCGAATTTTCCTCCTTTCTGCACTTCCAAAACACATGGGCTTTGGCTGAACGCCTGCACCATCTGTATAGCCACAGAAAGAATAAAGGACAAAGCGTTGTCAATACATGCACATTTTGCTCGATAACAGAGTATCGACACATATTTTCAAAGTTGTAGAAACCCTACCACACACTTCTCAGCATGCGAAAGGATGAAGGTTGGGCAAAAACTCGACACTTTAGTAGATCTTGAAACGCCACACGTGGTGCCATCAACATTATTGCGACATCATGACACAAAGCAAAATTTGCTGACGTCGTGTAGCAATAAAAATTCTAATTGTTGTCAGGTTTAAAATCCCAAGACTGCACAGTGGGTTCTGAAGGACGTTGTATTGGAGGGCTCTGTATTAACTCTGACCATCTGGGTTTCTTTGATGTACGCTTAAATCTAAGCACACGAGCGTCCTTGCATTCCGCCCCCATCAAAATTCAGCTGACGTGGCCGGGAATGAAGCCTGCTATCTGCACAGTGCCCAAAATCCACACAATGACATAGCCACTGAGGTGAGTTTGCAGCAATAAGGCCATATTCCAATTCACACTGATCATGCAACGCCGCAGGAGCTATGCAACTGGTGCGGTCGTAGACGTCTCAATCGGGGCGTTTCGCACTGCAGTTGTATTAGAACGGCAACACCTTCCGTGGAATAACTACTTCTTATGTTACAACTTGTGGACGCTAGCTTACATCAAATCACATATTATTTGGGCACGTCTGTGCTGCCCATATGCGACGCACTTTGTTTTGGTCGCGAGGAAAAGTAGCCTGCTACAGTCGTGGGCCGCAGAAAATATGTCACTCGGCTTGTTCTGTCATAAAAAAGTTAGGAATTTTGACCACCTGGAAGGGGCGGATCCAGGTTTTTTCTGAGGGGGGGGTCAGCTTCTGTCAATGATGATGATGATGATAGTAGCCTTTCTTATTTACCGAAATTTACCGTTTTTGCTCACGATAAACCCGCGTTTTATATGGATAGAGCAACACCTGTAGCCCTCCGTGGTGGCTCAGAAGCTCAGGCGTTGAGCACCCGATCGCGGGATCAAATCCCGGCCACGGCGGCCGCATTTCGATGGAGGCGAAATGCAAAAACGCCCGTGTTCTTGCGTTGTAGTGCAGGTTAAAGAACCCCAGGTGGTCAAAATTAATCCGGAGCCTTCTAACGGCGTGCCTCATAATCAGAATTGGTTTTGGCACGTAAAACCCCAGAAAGAGGAAGAAGACCTGTAGCGAAGCCAGGTATCGGTTTCTCCGAGCTTATAGGAAAAGGACGTTACCCAATAGTACAGCCATGCGCTTGGCGGCTGCGCCTGATAATACAGGGTGTTCAAAACTAAGCTTTATGGTTTTCTTAAAATTAGGCACTGGGAGGCACGCGAAGACCACCTGTGCAAATAAGTTATATGGCTAAGGGGGCACAAAGTCAGATGATAATTATCGCTGTGAGCAGCCCAATTAACTAAAATTGAACTTTTTGTCGACTGCAGTAAGTGGGTATATTTGTATTAAAAACTGAGATACGGTCGTGTTTCTAAACAGTATCAGTCGGAAGAAGTGTTCTAGCGTGTCCGTGCTCCGAGATATCCGACTCCAAATTTCAATTGTCGTACTGCGCAGAATAATCGAGTCGACGCGAGAGCGGTTTATGCTTTGCGTTGCTGTGGAAGGGAGGCATTTTGGACATTTTTATGGCATTGAGATCTTGATGGGTGAAACGTTGTCATGAGATTTGTGCATGACAACACCAAACTTAAAGCGGCAGTATGAAATATTCGTTAGCATAGCTAAAAAGGTTTCTACTGTTGATGGTGCAATTGTTGCTCTTGACTTCAATAAAACTTACAATACTTGGAAATCAGCAGTCGCTTTATTTGCGTAGCACAGGCGAGGACCATGCCCGGTCGTCTAGTCACCATTACACACGCGTACTGCCCTCCGGCTTCTCCGCTCGCACCATTATCTCGGCATGGCAGCTGCCGCCATCTTTACAGACTGCGCGGTCGCGTGTTACGACAGCGGTTACGGATTCTTAGATTTTTTTTTTTTAATTTCGCCAGCCGTGAGGGGAAGGTGGACAGTTATTATCTTTGCCAATGCCTCCGCCCCGTTGTCAGACTAAACGCCGCACGCAACAGCCGCGTCACATCAGGGAGGAGCTTTGCGCCGATCCTCACTCTCTTGCATGCGTAATCATGCGAACGACAATTAAAATTTGGAGTTGTATATCTCGGAGCACAGACACGCTAGAAGAATTCTTCCAAGTGAAACTGGGTAGAAACACGACTGCCTCTAACTTTTGAATACAAACATACGCACTTACTGCAGTCAATAAAAAGTTAATTATTCAATTTTGGTTAATTGGGCTGCTGACAGCGATAATTATCATCTCACTTTGTGTCCGCCTGGCCACATAACTTATTTGCGCAGGTGGTCTGCATGTGCCTCCCAGAGCATAATTTTAAGAAAGCCATAAAGCTGAATTTTTAACACCCGGTATATCTAGCCTGTATTGTTTCTTAAAATGAAATTTGGGATGATGTGTTGCAGGTTCGTTATAAATGCGTAAGCGCGGGTCCGTCTTTGGAGTTCTGTTGGGGCACCTTGATTTCTTTAAGGAGATTCTTTGTGTTCGGCTGAGACACCTTCGTTTGCATTGGAGCTCCAACGCGGCAACCACTATGCTGGTTGTTTATAATATGCGAATCACCGCGTATGAAGACTCACGGCGCCACCTACAAGAATAACGATGTGGCGTAGTAGCCGAGAGCGCAAGCCAGCATCTTCATGTTTCGTTTCCCACGCGACGTCATCCTTTTACACAAGGCGCGCCTCTGCTCCCGTTTCTCTAACCATGCGACGCCATCCTAGGCCCGCGCGCTGGCATTGGCCGCTGACATCACGCTCCTCCACTTCGCAGCCGCGGCTCGAGGCTTCGCCCCGCTTCGCGAGAACGCCCACTCAGGTAAACGGATCCGGCGGGTTTGAGCCTCCTATGCTTAATGTACGACAATAAAACTGCGAAGTTACAATGAAAAACTTGTAGTGTACGAACGGTACTGTGCTCGTACTCGATATTGTCAACGTGTAACTGTGATCACAATGAGTGATACAGTTAAAAAAAAGTTGCCTATGCGTAGTTCTTAGTTTAGCTGTTAGTTATTATTTATATATGAACACTTCAGCAAGAGATCTCTTTCATTAAGCAGGTTGGTCGCGGAACCGATGACAGCCAAGGAGGCAACCGTTGACACCCCAAGGGGAAACTAAGTGAATCAGGCGCGAAGGCGCTCGAGCGGACCTTGGCGTGCTTGGCAAAAGGGACGTCCCCTCGTTCATTCGACGCCACCGACGGGACGAGTAAGGCATGGCAGGCGCCAGGAGGTCCAAGGTGTTCATGAGAAAAAATAACTACGGCAACTTCGCGACACAACACTCCTACGGAATACAACTAAGCTTGTGAGCGAGCTAGCTTTTCTTCTACATGGCTGATACCACTGGTACTCGCGAAAAATACTTTTGAAGAATGCTGGTGGCCATATTTTTTTTTTGCGACAGGGACATCCCCCTGTCAGCGAGGGGGCGATGCAGAAATCTGAGGAGGGGGTCAGGACATCCGGACATCCCCCCTGGATCCGCGCCTGCCACCTGGGGCTCTTTGACGTAAACCTAATGCAAGGAACATGAGCATTCTCACATTCTGCACCCATAAAAATGCGGCTGCCACGGCCGAGATCAAACCAGAAGCATCGAGCTCGATAGCTTCATTGCCTCGTACTTGTCATTACGATTACGACAGCTTCATGCCTCGTACTTGTCATTTTCTTGTTACAAGTACGAGGCAGGTACAAGAAAATGACAAGCCGAAAATGTGGTGTCGGCACTCCTTTAAAATGATGAAAAAAATTCAACACTGCAGAAAAAACGCCAAGTCTGGTTAAGTTATGGGGTTTTGCGCGCCAAAACCACGATCTGATTATGAGGCACGCTGTAGTGGGGGACTCCGGAAATTTGGACCACCTGGGGTTCTTTAACGCGCACCTATATCTAAGTACACGGGTGTTTTTGCATTTAACCCCCATCGAAATGCGGCCGCCGTGGCCGGGATTCGATCCCGCGACCTCGTGCTCAGCAGCCCAACACCATGTAAATCACACTTATGCAACGAATTTGACCCTAGCAGATTTACCTCCTTTACAGTCAGGGCTCGGTAAAGCTCTTCAGCTGTGCACTTGAAACTCTCCACATGCATGATGCTAGTGGTGTCCACTTTGACGAGGCTGGGCGCCTTGTCACCCGATGAGCCATTCAGTGGCTGCAAGGAGAAAGGAAACCATGCAATCGCTGTGATCGCACGGGACCAACACGTTGGCTCGCCAGTTGCAGGCCAACTAAGCCAAGCCCTTGAATAAAATGCGCATGCACGTCCAGAATATGCCTTTTCAAATTGCAATTGCTGAGTATTCGAAATTTCTGGCTACCAGAACGCATTCCGAGTTGCCAGCGAAGAAATATGTGCTTCCGTTACACCGAAGCGCATTTTCTCTTTCGTGACATCAGCACAATACTCATTAAAATAAGGCATGGGCAACAAAATTCTACATCTATTTCATTGTATACTATAATTTGCTGTATCTATGTACACTATACAGGGGTTCAATTGTACTCGCATAATATGCATAAACAGACTGGAAAAGTCTGTGTATATGTACACATAACTATTCAGTCTAGCTGGACATGTCGTCATAGAGAGCTTTATTCACTGAATATACGCTGCAGTACATCTGCATTACCGCAAAGCATCTGATCTCGCTCTCCACTGACACATGATTAACATGACACTGATCAACACCTCGATCAGATAAAGCAGCCTTTCCTTTGATCAAAAATAGTAGATCAGGATGCCATAGCATCATGATGCACACCATCAGAAATACATCAATTTCCCAAAAGGTCATCTCAAAGCTATCTCAAATGGGACTGACTATATAGTGAGGGTGCGTTTCAATATAGCCATAACATTATAGTGACAGGGTAACAGCAGCCAATGCAGAACTTGTGTAATAGCGAACCTTTCCGTACGATTTTGTGGTGCCACACAAAACCGTTGGGCTCATGATTGTGGGGCCCTGGATTCAAATCGCGTCCTCGGCAAATTTTTTTAAACGTTGCTGCATTATTATTTTCCTCAGTTGACATCTGCAGTACTTTTTCGTTTGTCCTCTGCTTCCCCACCACGCCTGACACGGAATGCTCCTGCCAAGAGGAGCAAAGTGACCCATTGCACAGTCCATACGGAGGAGGCTAGGGGCCTTGGTAGATGCTGCTTTAGCGGCCGCAGACCAATGAATAATGACGCATTGTTACGTTGTTACTGGGCGCCCCAGTGAGATGGGCCAACCACTGACTAGAGGAACTCAGTGCATATAACATGCAATGGAATAAAAAGGGGCCCCCTCAATCCAGCAACCATAGGGTGAGGGAGCCCGTCATAATAGTATGCGGACTATTATGGTGGGTCCCCTCACCACAGTGAGTGCCAACTCAAATACAATTTTAGCATAAAGAGCTCAGAGCCAGTGTTTAAAAAAGGAAAGAATTAAACACAACACAATGAACACTGTATAGACTGTTCGAAGGCAACCTTAACTTATGCTGTGCCCCCTGGTATACAATAAACAATCAATGAAACAAGTAGTACATGTAGAAGCCGTGCAGAGTCAAGTATGCAGAAACAGAGAACCGCTGCAGGGTCACTACATCTGAAGTGCCGTAATATATCTCGTAACAGGGAAGGGCCATAAATGCATGCATCATTCTTGTCACCTCCTCTGCGTCCTCAACCCTCGATGCAACCACTATCACATATGCAATCCAGCTTGGCCCGACACAAGCACTAAACGTGAAATTACATTTCTCAAGCAGGGCTACGTACCGTTTGCTTATAGTTGACCGCAGTCTTGCCCGTCGACTTGACCTGGTTGATGGAATCACTTCTTGTGGGCAGAATCATTCCTTGTGAGAATTCTGCACAAATAGGAACAGAGGTCAGAGCCTACCTGAACAAAGCAGCAGGCATGCAATATGAATGCCTTCATCATGATCTATTTGCAAGGCCATTAGTGAACATGTAAGATTGCATCAGACAAATAACCACCCAGAGGCATTGCTGCTTCAAAACGAAAACCCAACCATATATCGAGACGCATGAAACGTACCTTGCTTAAGTGCTGAAATGTAGGTTTCTAGCCTTTCCCTGATTATTTGGGTGCCCTTCGATCTCATCAACTCCTTTAGTGCTTCAGCCTTATCACCTTTAGACGAGACAGTCACCGTCACCTGAAAGAAGAACAACTTCGTATTGCACCCTCTTTCTTATCCGTGATCCCTATAAAGGATTCATCAATTGCATTTTTTTAGATTAAGTAAGCCTGAGCCAACACCAAAGTCTAAATGCTTTTAAAGTTGAATCTCGTTATAACAAAGTTGCATTTGACACAGAAATACCTTAGTTATATCCATGTTTGTTATAAGCATATATGTGTTACATGCTAATATTTGTGAGAAACATTTCAGACTTACTTTATGAAATTCAATTATCCGTTATACAAAAGTTCTACGGTATAGCATGCCATGGCATATAACTGCCATTTTTCAAACAAATGAACTTGCACAGCACACCTCAGCTTGACTTACAAAGTATGACGAAAAAGAGAAAAATCAACAGTGCCACTTACACAAAAAGGTAAACCAAGTTTTCCTGTCCCCAATATACAACTATTTGTGAAGTCATTGGCCAACTTCACTGACAAAGATACTGACATTCTAGTGAATCTGTACTCAGTCTAGGAACATGATTAAGCAATAACATTTAATTGCCCGAGGTCAAAACAATGTACACTAGGTGATAGCAATGACCTGCGTAACCTTGCATGAGCTCTTTTAACGCAACCAATTTCATGCAAATCGGTCCAGCAATTGTTTAGCGAGAACATCTCAAATTGCACATGCGTATGAACATTGTAATCGAAGTTGGGCTCCAGCTAATGCTTCCTCTTAAACTTGAGCCGACAACATTGATAGCGCTTCTAATACCACCAGTAAGGCTTCTTGGTGAGAATAGCACAAATTTGCGATATACACAAAATGAAAAGACACATCTTACACTGTCAGCCTCAGCCAACGGACTAAAATCAACAGCGCAAGTGTGTTTCTAAGCTCAGTTGTAAACTCAGTTTTTAACATGACGCATCCAGTTCAGCACCTTAATTTCAATTAAGATACACATTATAGCAAGCCGTTAAGAGGGCATGGAGGCCACTTGCTGACGTCATAAGCTTATAGCTTGATTTACCACATATGAGCAATTTGAAAAATGAACTGAAGCATGAATTGTTGAGCATACATTGGTTTGGGTCAACTGTTCGTACACCTGTGTTTCAAGCAAGCCAAGGCACACAGTAAAAGCTACTCACATCCACATCGCTGGGGTCATGCTCTTCACTCAAGTTCGGTATCTCCACCTTCCCCTCGATGGGCTCATCGCTGTCGTCTGGCTCACCCTGCCACTTGAGTTCTATGACCCACTCGTAGAAGAAGATGAGCTTCGCCTTCCGGTTGTTGGCGACAGCCTCACCTTCGCACTTAGGCATCTCCACGATCTTGCAGGTTCCTAGGTTCACGATACACACAAAGCACATATTCAGCAAGTTAAAAATGAAGCAAGTCAGTGGATAGCACATATGTTGTGGAGCACCAAGTTGGACAGCAGTTAAGCAAGAGTAAAACTAGACATGCTATTATGGATGGCTTTTTGAATGCACAATAAATGTAAGTGGCAAATCAGTTCTGCAGAATTTCGCAAGGTAGTGAAGGTTTCATGAAAGAAACCTTCTTTACCGCCAGTCTTTCTGCTAGCAGGTTTTCATCTGCCCACTATGACAGAGCATGCTCCACTTCAACTGAGGGCCTTTTAAAATTTAAAATTTTTCTCTACGATATCAGTGTGTAACCAAAATATGCTTATGACAAATATTAGGTAAAATATGGTAATTTCGTGTCGGATACAGCTTTGTTATGCAAGGTTCCACTTATTGATATCTTTCGCTCAACTATTACTGACTGTTGCAGTAGAAGTCGAAGATGCATCCCAATTTGATGCTCATGTCGAAGCTTGTGAACTTCACAGTTGTGCCAATGCAGAATCAATCTCGAATGCTCTGCTAATAAAAGTCTGGGCAGCACCAGGATTCAAATTCAGCGCAGTGTATGCTCACTATCACTCAGAAGTTAGGAAAGATCCAGCAGATGCGTACGAATTCTGTACTAGTCTACTTCTGTCGTGTTCAATGGTGTGTTCGTTCTTCCCTGTGCACCTTTCTCGGCAACCTTTAAGAGCAACTCCACAAGCAGAAAAACCATCAAAATCGTAGTCGAAGATGCTTACGACAAGCTGTCATGTGGTTTTGGATCCTCGTCAGTTACTAAACCGCATATGAGCTTCAATATGCAGCCTTTCCCGCTGGGAAATCCCCGACAAGTCCGCAGGCACGTCAATCACACAGTAACTATTAACACGTCGACTCACGTTTAGTAATACACAGTTCCTACACAACGCACCACACACAAATTACTCCCATCTCCCATACCCGCACACACACACACACACACACACACACACACACACACACACACACACACACACACACACACACACACACTGTAAAAGGCCCCCATAACCCCAACAATAAACGCATGTGTTAAAAAGAAACGGTGAAGAGCAGTGCCGAAGCTGACATGTCGACAACACGAACCATAAACATTGTGCCAACGAACAAGCGCAGTAATAGACTACTCAGTAAAAATCCGTGGAGCCGGAAACAGCCCGAACAGGAAATTTTAGGCGTTTGAAACGAACTAAACAAAAGATGCGAGATCGGCCGGGCAAACTTACCTCTAGAGTCGCTCACTTCGATGTTGGTAAGGAGCTCGTTGAGCTTGTCCTTGGACCAATACGAGGCATTCTTCTCGGTCCTAAAGTAATGTGGAAAACGGCGTTGTCGATCACTTGCCCATTCATTCAGCGTCGTGAACGGAACGCATGTGTACCGTGTGCAGATAGACGTTGAAGCCGATTCTGCCTTAAGCTCATGTGCGTTAAGCAGGTTTGGTCATAGAATTTTGGGCTAAGGACCAGCATGGCGCGGTAAATTCTGTGTGGGAAGCTTACCAGTGCCAGTTGTTCACGTTGGTAGCGTCGGGCCGTTCTTCGACGATCCATCGCGGGTCACCTTCGCCCCACTTGGCCATGTTTTCCCAGTGGTACCGGCGGTATCGACGAGGAAGCTTTGACTAGTCGATGAACCCAACCTTCGCTTCACCAAAAGTCGCGCAAGGTTATGTGCGACGGCGTACGCTGAGGCTTGGCCCCGTTACCAAGATGCGAGAGTCTAGAAAATTCGCGATCTAGCTCGACGCTCGCTTTTTAGCGGAAGACATGTAGCGCCGCAGTGGTCGGTTTATAGAGGAGGTCGTGGAGCCATGCTGCCCATGGTGCCGCCGAAATGTAATAACTCTATGGCTTGTGGCATCAAGGCCATTCTTAGATTTTGAAAGATTGACACGCTTTGAAGGACACAGAAATTAGCGAAGTAATTATGACATAATTTGTATCTGTAAAACGTTTTGTGTAATACTTTGACAAAAATTTATTGCGTTTGTATTGACTTAAGTTAATCTCATAAACCTAGAAGTACGTTAACGTTTACTATTTATGAGCAATAAAATTGTGAAAAATACTTGTTCAACACGTTAAGTTGTATAATGACGTACTTAGCTTTATCTAATATCTAAGTGACCATACGCCAACAGTTGCGACGGTGGTATAGTGGTTAGCATAGCTGCCTTCCAAGCAGTTGACCCGGGTTCGATTCCCGGCCGTCGCATTTTTTTTTTTTTTTTTTTTCTAAATACGTACAACACAAGATTTGCAAAGAATTTTTGTTTTATTGTAACCTCGGTCTTCGAATGCACGAATCTGCAAAGAAAAAAATATGACTGCAGCAGCTTGCTCGCTTTTGTCCGCATAGCTTACCATTCAGACATTCAGATTCTCAAGTAGAATTCTGCGCAGGCGATGAGAGGTCAGCATCATAGTTGACTGTAAGAACAAAACGTGCGATTCCCATATTATTACAGCGAAGCTGCATACTACACGTTGGTCGGAAAATTTCGTGGCGTAAACAGAAAACGCCAGATTAACAACTGACGGCAAACAGCATATCTTTCTTTGCAATCAGACATATAAGACAGACATGCTATAAGTGATTCGAGGCCACCCGTCAAAAAATTATGTTACTGCCAATGAAACGAATCAAAACCAGCAGCTGTGAAGATACCTCACCTTGAAACGCCTCCGTTCTTGCTCTGGTTCTAGTGCGCATTTTTGTCTAGATATTCACTTAGTATCATGAGCAACTGTAACATAAATATCTACAGAGAAAAGTCTTTGGGCTTCCTTCATGTCCTTTAAGCTATCGTCTCCGAATGCAAGGAAAATATATCTGAAACTATGGTGTTGGAATATTGGCTACCGAAAGCAGGTGGTGTAGTGCCGTGCCAAGGTTAGCGCTTCTATTTATCGAGAAGAACACTGCACAGAAACATTTCGACTGATTATCAATCATACCAATAAACCAACGTTGCTTCTGTAGAAATCTATGTAGATGGTGCATATTTGTAGTTATGTGAATAATACGGTAGCGTTTGTTGTTTCATTAGGTAATTCGATCCATCGCGGACAGAGCCATAGCAGAGCCAAGCCGTGACATGATTCCATGAGACCATGACAGAGCCAATTCCATGACACCAGCCGAAACGTTAATAAACCGCTTCAAACGCGCGTCTACTTAACTGTGGATATTTACCCGGAACCAGAATCGCTTTTTTCTGATATATATATATATATATATGTTGTGACGTCGCCGCGCTTTCATATCTGAAAGGAAGACCCGTCTAACAACTTTCAGTTCATTATAAGACTGTCATGGCTGGACCACGGAAATTAAAGACACCAGACGAACAGCGCGATTACAATGCTCGACCATGTGTGGTGTTTGATACAGCTTCGCTGGACATTCACGTTCGCAGGGTGGGATGGCCATTTTTTTTTTTTTTTTTTTTTTTTTAAGCAGACGTGCATGATTGAGTGGGCCATTGTGCCACGATCGGCCCCAGTGAGTGCACATCTGTGCGAGCGCTTTCGAAAGAGTGGCTGCATGCATTCGTTACACGCACAATTCACATTTGTAGCGCCGTTAGTTCATTCATTCATTCATTCATTTATCAAGTGTTCACGAGTATCACCACGCAGGAAGTTAATTTTAAAACGTCGCTCATTCACTCAGGGGAATCTTCCGCATACATGAAAATTACACCAGAAAAACAAAAAACAAAAATCAAGCACGGCACGATGTGGTGAGCAGAAAGGTAGGAACTGAGGCCACGCGCAAGGGTTTGGAGATACTTTTGGAGAGTAAGTAGTAGCATAGTCCCTTAATAGGAGGGACCATGGTAGTAGTAAGTGGTTCGTGTGGAAAGGAAAAGGTTGACGCTTTCTTCTGCAGCCCTTGAGGGAGCACGGCTCAGCGCCAACAGGGAGGGGAAAGTGGGAGAGAGGGGTGTGTGGGAGGATTCGGTAAGATAAGGTAAGGCAGTGCTGCATAGAGAGACCTTAGGATTCGGTAGAGTCACGTGGCACCCTGCTGTAAACTCTAGGATTCGGTAATAGAGGATTCGTTCGGAGACGCTGCATGGCTGCTCGTTGGGAAAACGCAGGATTTTTCGGACGCCGCGACAATCGCAGATGGGACATTCGGATATAGAAATCAACATCAGCACCATCGAGACTGAAAATGTTGGGGCAATGGCTGAGTAGTAAGTGGTTCATGTGGAAAGGGGAAATGTTGACGCTATCTTCTGCAGCCCCTGAGGGAGCACGGCTCAGCGCCAGGCAATGGCTGAGCAGTCGACAAATTTGCTACCGAGAGCTGCGCCACCCGTTCCGGCGTGGTCTAGTGGTTAGGATACCTGGCTCTCACCCAGGAGGCCCGGGTTCGATTCCCGGCGTCGGAAAGGTATGGGTCTCATGGTGTAATGGTTAGCACTCTGGACTCTGAATCCAGCGATCCGAGTTCAAATCTCGGTGAGACCTACTTTCTTTTTTTTTTTTTTTTCCCTGCACATACATCGACCGCAGTTTGAGTGTCACCGTTGTCTACTTATCGGTACGTTGTGTTCGCGTAGTATTGTTTGTTTTGCACGCATCGTGTGCAGCTTGAATATTTCCAAAACATATCAGCAAACAAACAAACCAACTGTGTCAGCGCATCCCGCATTTTTTAGTGTTATCGTAGTGCTACAGCAAGCATCAGTTGCCGTCTCCCGTTGGTACAGCCAAGGAGGTTATATAACCTCCTTGGGTACAGCGCCGTTGGGCATGCTGCGTTTGTAAGTAGTAAGTTTGCAAAATCGACAATGGATGGCGCCACAATCTTGAATTGAACGAAAGGCGCGAAGTTTGAAGTTTCACGAGGACGTACCGTTCGACGAGTTCGTTATAGTCGTCTTCAGAAACGTAGCGTGAACCAACGTGTAGGCGTGAACGACGGCAACGGCTCTGTGTGCGTGTGTGGTTAGAGGTCGGAGCACACTAGGTGTTAGCCGCTAGTCGGAGCGTTCGGCATTGTTGAATCGCAGCACATGTAGTTTGACTGACTGGGTTTCCCTTAAAATGGCCCCTGATCAGATTTGGGCGCTCTGTATGTCCTAATGCTTTCCGTGTTTTATTTGCGCTTTACTTGGCTTAAAATGTCGCTGTACCAACTATAGCTCGGATACAAACCCTAGTTCAGATTTGGTCAGGCCCGTAGCACCCCCCCCCCCCCCCCCCCTCGGTAACGCTGTTTTGTGTTTATTAATGAAATCTATTGAGACGAATCGTCAGTATAAAATATGATTACGGGGTCTGCATTTGGGCGTTGTAAACAGACAAACGATGCGCGTACATGCTGTGGTAATCACGTGTCTGCAAAGCATCAAACGGCTACACGGCAAGAAAACAGCTGAAACGTCAAACAGATGCTCGCGTTGCCTTTCTCTCCAGCCAGCTAGAGAGCCAATGTCACACGCAGAAACGTCTAATGGGTGGCATGGTCAATCTGGCGTCACTCTGGAAATTAATTCCTAGTGAATATATACGCCTTGCAAACTCACCGACTACAATTCGTAAATTGCAATGTGTGCCGTTTAAGTAATTCAAAAGATAATTAGTGGGATTTTCTTGTTAATTAGTTGAATATGCGTTTCGATTTCTCGTGCAATTACCGCATTTTCAGTGCTACAGCCATCATCAAAGTGCAAATTTGCCTTCGCTTATGGGGATGCGACCTGCTGCCGAAATGGTCCAACTTGTGTCGCCGCCTGCCGGCGAAATGGTCGAAAGAAGCCAACGAAAGTTGCCGTCATTCAATAAGGCAGTTGTAAGTGGCGAATCGTGTAGTATACTGCACCATTCCTTTTTGTTGCAATTAAATGGACACTCCAGGTGCCTTTCTCCCGTCGGCGTCGTCGTCACCATGAGGTTCAGAATAAAGTCCAAGGACGTGAGATGTGTTCATGTTTGCTTGTGCGCGCGTGACACCATGCTTGTTCAGTTAGTTAGTATGCCTATGCTTGCAGTTTATACGGCCGATAATACCGGTGTCACACGTACACTTCTGATCGCTATCAGGGCCGATCCGGATCGGGTGTTGCTACACGGTAATTTGCGATCACGTTCTTGCGGGATCCGGATCCGGGCGATCGCGATTCTCAGGCCCCTTGATCGTGATCGCAGACTGACGTCTGCGCTCTCTATCTCTAGCGCAGTATTCTGAAAACGGTAAAAACAAATTGGCGCTGAGCCGTGCTCCCTCAAGGGCTGCAGAAGATAGCGCCACCCTTTCCTATGTCAAACGAACCACTTAGTAGTAGCATATGGTGGTAGTAGTAGTAGTAGTAGTAGTAGTAGTAGTAGTAGTAGTAGTAGTAGTAAAAACAGAAAGTGAAGGCAGTTAAATAAAAATATGTTTCAAAACCTTTTTTTATAAGCAATAGTAAGCTGTAAAATTGAAATAGTGACCACATGCATTTAACCATATTTTGCCAGTCTGAATTTGTAGCCAAGGCATTCAGCAGTTCTGAGAGTTGCCGACGATCAGCAGACGATAATAACTCGATCCGGATCGTTGTACCGGTAGCAGCGACCACTGTTCATCGCGATCAAGAAATCCGACCCGGATCGGCCCCGATCGCGATCAGAAGTGTACGTGTAACACTGGTCTATCGCAAATGATGCTTCGCCTTTCGGGCGAAACTGCGACTTTTTTTTTTTTTTTTTTT
This sequence comes from Dermacentor silvarum, assembly GCF_013339745.2. Taxonomy (NCBI): domain Eukaryota; kingdom Metazoa; phylum Arthropoda; class Arachnida; order Ixodida; family Ixodidae; genus Dermacentor; species Dermacentor silvarum. Next base: position 26,480,159 of record NC_051160.1, on the reverse strand, counting down.
TTTTTTTTGTCCGTGTGGTTTTCGCAGCGCATTTCCCTCAATCGTTGTGCCACGACGGCTCGAGTGAGCGGCCGCGGTTGCGCATATACCGGGCCAGAGCTTGAAGGGACTCACGAGCCAGACGGATACGCATATGGCGCAGAAGAGCACGGACGGCATGAGCATGTTGAGGTAGTCGACGAGCACGTCTCGGCAGCCCTGCTCGTGGTACTTGAGGCAGGCGCCGCCCGAACTCTCCACCACACAGCACGTGCGAGGCACGAACGTGCGCGCCGACGAGCTGGCCGGCACCCTGCGCGAGAGTATATATAGGAGATTGAGAGGTGTGTCCTCAATCGCTTGACGTTTCGCATCCACGAAATCCCAATTGTGGGGTCGTCTAAGCCTGTATCAGCTCTCTCTCGGCAGCGCCGCAACAATATGCATTGGTCACGTGGTTAAACGTCCTTGCTATATCAAGTGTTGTTCTTTCGTTAATCGACCCGGAATGAAGGAATGCACAAGTGTGCTTACGATTTGCTCTTGTTTCTTCCTTTCCACCTCAACTGTGGCCATGGTTTCGGACCAGGCCTGCCCACTATTGCCCTTCCCCGTGCTCTAAGACGGGGGTTATGGCACCACCACTATACGCTTCAGCCGCGTTTGTCTACCACCACAACCGCGAACATGTCGTCTTCGTGCCCCCCCCCCCCCCCCCCCGACAAAAAAAATAAAAAGAAAGAAAGAAAGAAACCTGTGTACCAGGATATCCCGCATAAACGTGTGTCCGCAACACACCACTCATCTCCCTGGCCAAGTGCGGACCCCCCCCCCCCCCCCCCCCCTTTACTTCCTAAAAAATAAAAAAATTTGGCTATGCCATTGGCTTGCTATCTCCTAGTCTTTTTTTTTTTTCACGTTTATTCTTGACACTAAAATTCCGCCATATTGTCAAATTCCTCCACGTTTGGATTTTAAGCCAATCAGAGAGGACGTGGCCACCCTGTGAGCCAATTAGGAGTGATGTATAACAGGACTGTCCGATTCCGCCATGTTTGCGGTTTTAGCCACAAGAGCATCGAGAAAGGAAAAAAAAAAAGTTAGGAGAGAGCATGACGTCACGCAGCCAGCCTTGCCAAGCGAACGCTCCGTGACGCCAGCCCTTTGAAACTTTGCCTTTACTCAGTGTAGGCCCAACACGTGATCTCTTGGGTCGAGATCACGGAGCAAGAATCGAGATTTGCCGAGTCGTTTGGTGCCCGGTGGTTTTTTAACCAATGCGCACTTGATCGGGGGCCCTGCCGCAGCGCTGCATGCAGAGTTGGGGCCCCCTAAAATTTACCGCGCGTTCAGACGTGGCCATCACGTGTTGGACCGACACGCTTGGCTTCAATCGGGTTTCGCGATGCTCCCTGCTAATTTTTTCCCTTCCTCCATGCACAAGGGCCAATCAAGGGGGGGGGGGGGGGGGAATGGACGGCGAATCGGACAGTATAGCGTGCCGGTCCTGTTTAAATCGCGCGACAATCGAGCACACGACGCACATGCGTCCTCTTCCCGCCAGGTCGGCGCCCGCGGTGGCCATGGTCCAGTCGGTGTAGTTGCGGACGCCGCAGCACTTGAACTCGCGGTGCAGGCTGTCGAGCTTGTCGCGCGTCGAGGCGTCCACGAAGTACTGGTACATGGCGTACTTGAGGTCCTCGTCCACGTCCTGCCGGGCGCGCATCACGTACCGGTGCACGACGAGCGCGCTCAGCACCACGTTGACGATGACCACCAGCGCCATGGCGTTGTAGACGCCGCAGCCGCGCGCGCCGCGCTCGGCCGACAGGCCGCCCTCCTTAGTGCGGTCGCGCCTGCGCAGACGCCACGAGATGCACAGGCCGAACGCGCTCACCACGAGCAGCACGCAGCCGCTGCCCACCAGGAAGACGGAGACCTGCACGACAACGTAAGGTGTGCTATACAGTCGCAGAAAAAATGTTACTGAAGAGGCGTAATGTTAAGAGACAGGAAGAGAGCGGTGTGGATCAGAGAGCAAACGGGGATAACCGATATTCTGATTGACATTAAGAGAAAGAAATGGAGCTGGGCAGGCCATGTGATGTGTAGGATGGATAACCGGTGGACCATTAGAGTTACAGAATGGGTGCCAAGAAAAGGGAAGCGCAGTCGAGGACGGCAGAAAACTAGGTGGGGTGATGAAGTTGGGAAGTTTCTAGGCGAAAGAAAGTTGGAATCAGCTAGCGCAAGACAGGGGTAATTGGAGATCGCAGGGACAGGCCTCCGTCCTGCAGTAAACATAAATATAGGCTGGTGATGATATAGTCGGACCCGGATATATCAACTATGAAGACGAACACACACACAAAAAAACGTTCGCTATATAGGTATTAGGGGGTATAAAATAAATGTTTTATACACAAATTTTCGAGGGGATTTTACTGCTCTACGTTATACACAATAATTCGTTATATGTGGGTTCGATATATCCGGGTTCGACTGTATTATGATCATCTTATACACCGTGGGTGGGACACACTCGGCGCGCAGCAATGGCACCGACAAACCGACGCAGAACATACAACATTAGCGTGGATTATGGGGCGGTATCATTATCGGACGATCTCTGCCGGGGATATCTTTCGTGAAATGTCACGTGAATATAGCGCCGGAAGCACCGTCGTGTACCGCCTGCAAGTGGGCGTATATTAAGACCACCGAGTACAGGGACAGATCCAGGGTAGCCTTCAGGGGAGGGGGTTGCAGGGTTGCCCTAGAGTTACTGTATAGGCTCCCTTTAGAAGGGAGCCTATACAGTAACTCTAGGTTGCCCTGGGCCCCCCTCTGGATACGCGAGTGAGGGGTGAGTGAGTGCGAAGAAACGGCGGCGTCATCTGTCACTGCTTCGGTGAACGATGGCGCTACCGCTTCATTGTGCAATCTATGTGCGAAATTTGCTTGGAAATCAGCTACATACATACATACATACATACATACATACATACATACATACATACATACATACATACATACATACATACATACATACATGCGTACATACGTACATACGTACATACGTACGTACGTACGTACGTACGTACGTACATACATACATACATACATACATACATACATACATACATACATACATACATACATACATACATACATACATACATACATACATACATACATACATACATATTTCCTGTGCTATTACAGCCTACTTTGAGATCTTCCTTCTCTATAGAGAAGAGCCCGGAAACAAACAGCCAGCGATGTATGTCTCTCTCTCTTACCAGCGACAGGTGATGTCCCGGCAAGAGGGCGAGGATGTGCCTCTTCCATCGGACTCCAAAGCTGGCGCCGAGCAGCGCGATGCCCACCGCCAGGGTGGCGACCAGGGCGTTGCCCCAGAACAGCCCGTTGGCCAGCACGAGCCGCATGGCTGCTGTGGGCCCCCGAGGCACGGCTGCTGCTTCTGGACACGCTTACGCCGCTTGTTCAGCGGCCCTTCTTTGCTTGCTCCCCATCCCATGGCGCTTACCCGCTACTGGCCGAGATGGTCCGGCCTCTAATGGGACAAGGGGAGAGAGAACTTGAAAGAAAAAAAAAGAATTTTCGTCGACGATTACGATATACTCCCTAATGCGAAATTTGAGCGCAGCTCTGTACACGGTTTAATTTTGCGACATTGGGGGCGAGCTCCACCACTGGAAAAGCAGGCGCCACCGTCGGCGTGACGTGGTATGAGGGATCACGTGGGAACTGCGGCCGCGTCGTCTGCTTCGGAAGCGCCCGAAGCGAACTGAAAACGAAAGTTTAGTCCCACCTTCGCTAAGGTTTTGATTAAGTGGGGATGTTTTCCCGCGTCGAGTGCCTGTTTGACAGCACTTGAAAGCACTATAATAGGTAGTGGCTGCCTTTGAAGGCGTCCGACATGGTAGCGCTATTGCTCGGTACCGCAGTGCCGGACGCGCACGCAACGGAGCCCGGCGTCAGCCTTCAAACGTACCCGAAGTCCAAGAAGCTATACGTGTAGCTTGAATTGCGAAACTTAGAACCGGCAAGCAGCCATCGACTATAACTCTGGTGTGTATAGCAAGCACTTCCGCGAGGAAGGTTTCTGCTACGACGTTGGGGCTGCGATGTTCTGTAAGTATAGCAGAAAGCGCGCACTGAGAAGCTCGCCCGCGCGCGCTGCCCGGTTAATGTCATGAAGATTTGGTCTATGAATTTGTTCGTGCTAGATGCTGGCAAGTTCACCAGAATGGAAAGACGGTATAAGAAGCACATCAAAAAAGGCATGGCATATGCTCATGTTTGTGTTAGCACGTACCAAACAATGAATGTACTGGATCAACAAAAAAACAGATAAACATACAGTGCGACGCAACTTGAAAAATAACGATATTGAAACGTCCAAGAATTTAAAAGGAAAAATCAGGCAAATTTGCACTCGGTCGTGCAAAGCTTAGACAGAGCGAAGCTTACTGGCTGCTACTGCTAGGTATGAACTTGGTTGCTGCTAGGTCTTGACTTGGTTTAATTTAACTACACATGTAGGAAGGTATTCTCGAGCGATCATTTTCGGAGATACCTTCCCTTTCACGACATTTCGCGTGGCTATAGCGCTGGACGCGTGGGCGCCTTACGAGCGACAGCGCTCCTGGCATGCCACAAAAGCAGGCAGGCTAACCAAGGTTGGCACAGCGCCAAGAACGCTGCTGCTTGCCGACGCCGAATGCGTCGGAGGCTAGCCGCTCGATATCAATCGGCCAGCTTCGTTGTGTATTGAGCCCTAAATGTATACGGCAGGGTATAAGGCAGACTAATATGGAAACACAGTAATTTTAGAGAGGCAGATTTTGTTAAAAGAAAATGTATTGGTTTAGATAGTGACAGCAAATTTGGCGGTATTAAAATGAATTTGAACACGACTGTTACAATGTCGTGAAGGACATCAAATCAAATCAACCTTAATTTTTCAGTCTGAATCGGACGGTCATTCTGGGCCAAACGCTACAACAGTAGCTTGACGGGGCCAAAAAAGACCTTACATGGCAACGTCAGTGCAGTACTTGTAAGACTAGTACATAGTGAGACATGGTAGTAAGTATGTACAAATATTGTGAAACAAACTGTGACTGCAAGAAAAATAAACAAAAGGATATCATTGTACATCAGAACTAACAAGTCACAGAGAGAAAAGGTGCTTCTGCATATTAACTATAGAAACAAGTGTAATAATTAAGGTTTGATCTGGAAGCGCCGAGCATAATAGATGACTAAAAATTCACATTCATTGTTGTCAGTGTTATTCAGTTCTTTAAAAAAAGCAAAAAAAAAAAATAATTAGACAAAATATAAACGAAATTGCTTCTGACTGTAACCACTAACACCTGCGTATTTATTTAAAATAAATCGTAGATTTCAGGCTAGCGACTGGTGTTGATAACTCCGGAAATGTCCGGAAATGTGGAACAACCAATTTGTCGGGATTTGCTGCGTTTGCAAAGGTCGACGGCATTCTAAACATGCCAAACGTGCAATGGAAGCTGTTACGTACAATTCTGTGTGAAAATTGCACCTCACATAACAAACGCTGTGCGTAAATATTTTCGACTTGAGTAATATTGTTACGAAAGATGTTTATTTAGAAAATTGAAACGAGGTACGGGAGGAAGCCACAGGGAAAGGCCAGCCGGTGCCGAGTACAGCCGAGCTCACGCGCCCCCACTCTCTCTCTCTCTCTCTCTCTCTCTCTCTCTCTCTCTCTATATATATATATATATATATATATATATATATATATATATATATATATATATATATATATTAAATATTATATCATGAACGCACCAGATGGCGCGATAATAACGGGGCTATAGTGACTCCCAGGAGTCGTCAGAAAGAAAGTGAGAGAAATGGAGACAGTGAATTGTGTGCTAAGCATGGAAACAAAAAAGGACCACGGAGATTTACAACAATGAGATGAAACAAATTAGAAGGGAAACATCTGTACGACACACCGGGTAGTGCCTTGATATTTGAGGCTCGAGGCGGTTGCCTAAGGACAAAAACATACCGGAGCAAATATTCGGAACTATAGATGAGGCATGTGTACGCTGCAGCAAAAATCCGGAGACCACTCAGCACATCCCATCGGAATGCGTAGGGATTCACCCAGCGAGCACCGTAGGTAGCGTACACCTTCCAAAAGCGCTTGGATTTAAAGTGGACGGAAGCATCAACCGGTCGGCAGTCAAGATAACCAGGAGACGTTTGGAGTATTGGTGAAAAAAAAAAAAGCAGGGAAGAGATTGATACGACCGGACCTGTTAGTCATATAGGTAGCGGTACAAGGCATATAGTATCGAAGAAAAAAAAAACATGTATACAAAAATTCTATATAAAAATATCTATAGCATACCTGATTATATCCAGCAGGCTAGGTGACCATTTGTCACCACCCTGTTTAAAAGGGGATGCCATTAAATCATCATCATCATCATGCGGCAGACGCCACCACCCCTTCTCAAAGGGGAGGTTAATAGTCCACCCATCCGTCCGTCCTTCTGTTCGTCCATCCATCCTTTAAGTTCCCGCCAAAAGCAGGCAACATAAATAATATATATTAGGGCAATAAATTTATTTCAGGATCAATTATTTGTTAACACGAACCGTGATCCTGACGACTGAAAATGGGTGCAGAAGAAAGGGAAAAGTGACCAGCTCAGTGGCATAGGCCACCAGCCCGCTTCAAAGGCCGATGCTCGTAATATCCATCCAGCAAGGTCGCGAATTCCATTCACGACGGTGATATGGCCCGGAATCGCATTGGCGACCTCGCGCTCATCAAGGACAACGCCACAGCAACTAAACCACAGCGGCGACGGATATGAGATGGAGTACACATATATGATGAAGTCTATTGGTGAATCGAATCTGTTTGCGGGATCTCTGGACCATTTATAGAGTTTCCAACGAAAATTACAAGTCATGCACTGCGATTTTTTTCAACTATACCATGGTAATGGCGGCTGTTACATGGATTTGTCTAATCCTCCTGCTTGTGTGGCTTCAGGCGTTCTTATGGGGTTACTTATTATTACGCTTCATCTTTCTAAATTTCCCAAGCAGTCGTTCTTGTCTAACCACAGCAAGACTATTAATAAGTGTGTTGCGGAAATCAGTGCTCATCGTTGAACATATAACTCGATGATTTCGTCGACAGCGGCTGGCGATAATTGCTTATTGAATAAAGGCACCTTTCAGGTTCTGGCTTTAGGCGCGCGCAGTTTGAACGAACGTACCTGGGTTTCATTTCGGCATTTTTTGCACTAATTACGCAGTATTATTACTGTTCCGTGCGTAACTTTATATATACGCTAACCGTGATGCGTCTTGTTTCGTCGTCCTATACGTGCACTAGAAGGCCTTAAATCGTCCGATTTGACGAGACGAAAGTGCCCCGATAGCCAGATCCTAAGAACCCCGAATCAATTTGAAGTCTCAGATGAAGAACATTGTCCACAAAAGAAGAAGTTTAGGCAACTCAATGTACCATATACCAATTTTCCTTTAGTTTTTTTTTCTTTTTAAAATTTTAATTCGCCCCCCGTTTCTCCTCTTCAAATAGGAATTCTCTTAAAGTTATACCTCCCGCCGCCTAATTCTTGGCCTATCCCCCTCAGTGCATGATAGGATAGGATAGGAATAAACTTTATTTGTCTAGTACGCATTATAACAGCGGATCGTCATCATCATCGCCATCGTCATCGTCAGTCCTGCGATGTGAACCGCCATACTTGTAAAGACATTGACATCAGAGTTCCCTCTTGTAATTTTTGTTGGATTTCCTGTGGTCTATAGACAGTCCTGTCAAAATTGATTTCCACAAAGGCGGTGCACATCGCGGCGACAAGCGAAATAACGGAAAACTAATCGAAGAGGAAGAAAATGGAGAGTGAAGAGGTGGATATGATTGAGCAAACAGCCACAATTCGCCGATTGCGCAGGCTCCCCGGAAAGACGCGTTCCGAGAAAAAAGAAAAAAAAAAAAAAAGGCGAAGGACGACCCATCCAGGAAGGAGGCCTATAGACCACATAGACGGCCGCAGGCTCCACATGTATACTGTGGGCGAAGACGCATCGTCGCGCGCCTTTCGTCAGGCGCGTGCGCTAGATGTGGCCGCAGATTCCGGCCAATCAGCTTGCACAGCGAGCGTCGTCTTTCCCCGGTGCGGGTGCATGGAAGAACGCGACGGTGATCGGAGCTCAGATGCACGACGAGTAGACGACAGCAGCAGGGAACACGGCGGGGGATTCACGTGTATATTATGCGGACTTGCGAAGAAAGGCGCGGGCTCTTTCATTTGGCACGCGCTAGCGCACTCTTCCATTTCTTTCCTTTCTCTGTCTCTCACTCTCTCTTTTGCCTATATCAGATATGACACTAGCTTAGCGCATTTTAAGTTGCTCTCGATGGAGGCGACGAGTTAACGAGCGAAGAGGTGGGTATATGTGAAGGGGGATGCACTCGTAATTGGCAGCTGCAGCCATACGGTAACTCCTACAGCACAAGCTTTAGGAATACGCAACGTCAATGGGAAAAAAGGGGGCGAGGAGAGGGGGGGGGGGGTGAAAAAGAAGAAAGGAACAAGGTAAGAAAGAAATAAAGGTAAGAAATAAATAAAGAAATAAAATAGGTTCTTCCACGATTCAAGATATAACGGTTTCTTCAAGAAAGAGAATGGCTACACATGGCGTATACCCCGTAGTGCCTCGAGCTCTCTTATGTCAGTGGCGCGTCAACCGCGCATGACGGGAGAAATAATTGCGCTTGCAAGCAGTTAAATTAATGTATTTAAATGATGTCATCGTCGTCGTCGTTATACTCTTTTTACGTGTTTTCTAATGTTTCTGTATTTATAAACACAAATTGTTGAGGGAGACAAGCCCTAGCGTTACACTATTTATATTTTTGCGTCGTGTTCGTATCATGCAGAATCCCCCTGCTGATCAAAATGACAATCTATCCAAAGTGATCACAACACATCGGCGTCTACGGACTTTATAACGGCGTTTTGTTATTTTTATTATTTATTTATTTTATATCGTTTATTTTATTATTTATTATACAGGCGTTCGGTGACGTTGTAAACGGGAATACGTATCAACCGAAAATGCATTAGTTTGGTTCTTTTGCATTAGACACTGCAACTAATTTACTACCAATGCATATGCCTCCGTTCATCCGGGTGTTCAGTGGTTCTTTTTAGGCTTGACGCCTCGAATTTATTGTACGAGTTGATTTTGTGTATGTGTGTGTGTGCGTGTGAATGTGCGCGAGCGCGCGCGCGTGCGTGTGGAAAAAGACATTAATATTAATAAAACAATCTGTGGTAAATAGTGATATTCTTTCAAATCAGCTGGATTGATTGAATAGAGGCGAATACTTGCTTGACAAATCAGTGTGTGCTGTTAGCTAACTTACAAACTTCTTGCTAATCAATTTTGTATATCGTGCGTCCCCAACTATAGTTAAACTAGTTAGCCGAGCGATAGATAGATAGATAGATAGATAGATAGATAGATAGATAGATAGATAGATAGATAGATAGATAGATAGATAGATAGATTCAAAACGGATGAAGTAGGCAAATAATTAATGCTATTCGCATTAAAAACTAGCTTTGCGAACCGGTACTACCGCTCGAGTGACACTACCACAGTCCTCACTCACTCACTCACTCACTCACTCACTCACTCACCATCTATCTATCTATCTATCTATCTATCTATCTATCTATCTATCTATCTATCTATCTATCTATCTATCTATCTATCTATCTATCTATCTATCTATCTATCTATCTATCTATCTATCTATCTATCTATCTATCTATCTATCTATCTATCTATCTATCTATCTATACCCGCCGTGGTTGCTCAGTGGCTATGGTGTTGGGCTGCTGAGCACGAGGTCGCGGGATCGCATCCCGGCCACGGCGGCCGCATTTCGATGGGGGCGAAATGCGAAAACACCCGTGTACTTAATTTAGGTGCACGTTAACCCTTTAGGCCCTGGCGTCCTATATAAAGGACACGAAAAGAAATAGTTCTTAATCGTTACGCAAATGGTTAGCAAACTCAAAAAAGAATTTAAGCTATTCTCCATACACCTCCGCCAGCATAGGCGACAGTTTCTTCATCCTTGTCTTTCTCAGAAAGCCCTAGAGGTGAAATCAAAATGGCGGAAGGCAAGAAACACGACTGCAGCAGTTTCCGCGTCTTTTGATAATATTTTACTCAACACCTATTGTCTCGGTAGCAATCATAATTTTGTGTGTTGTTTCTGATATGGTTAGGAGTGTATTTATATCGGGAACTTTTGCCTATTATTTGCGCATAGCCCGCAGCACGCCATGATCTGCGTGTCCTAAATATAGGACACCAGGGCTCAATGGTTGTCAAGGGCCCGGAATAAGCTGAATGTACAGTGAGGATGCTGTTGCTTGTAACAGCTTCCGATTTCTTGTGTTATTATTCCCAAGGTGGTAAGTCAGCCTGAACTTCTGCATTCAGTGGAAAGGGGACTGCTATAGTAATAAGTATGTGTATCAAGGACCCAAATATGTTTGCTGCACTATAGGAAGTGTGCGTGTTGGAGGTAGAAGACGATGACGATGAAAATCAGGATATACAGTTTGCCTTTGCAGGCTAGGGGAGCAGTAATTTCTGCACAGTAGACGAAGAATTTGCCATATATGGCGAAAATACATCTGACAAAGTGACTATCAAGTAAATGGAGGCCATTCAAGTGCAATAATGAAGGAAGTGGGCGTGTTGGAGGTAGATGACGATGAAAACCAGGATACACATGTCCGGAACCGAGGGGTCGCAGCGGAGCGCCCGAACAAGAGGACCAGCGCAGCATGCTTTTAGAACAGACTAGCGCGTGCCATGCTTACGCATCGAGCACGCGCCGCCCAACTTCATTTTCGTCGTCTTTTGCAGCCGGCACCAAGGCGCCGGCCGAGAGCGCCGACCTTAGCGTCGCCGCGTTGCGGCGTCGGTTGGCGCTACACAGAGTTTGCTTTTGCAGGCTTGGGGAGCAGTAATTTCTGCACAATAGACGAAGATTTGGCCATCTATGACGAAAATACATCTGATAAAGCGACTATCAAGTAGATGGAGGCCTTTCAAGTGCAATGATGAAGGACGTCTGCGTGTTGAAGCTAGCGGACGATGACGATGAAAAGTGGGATATAGTTTGCTTTTGCAGGCTTGGGGAGCAGTAATTTCCGTACAGTAGAAGAATTGACCATCTATGACGAAAACACATCCGACAAAGCGACTATCAAAGATAGAGGCCATTGAAGTGCAATGATGAACCGTGTATAACCAGCACGAAGAATATTTTTGATGCCTGTGATGCAAAAGAACCACTGTCAAATGACCATCATGCAAGTTTTTATACATTTAAATGTGTGATACAGCCGAGAATAATATGCAACTTCGAAATACTTCATATTGCTCTTTACAACCACTAAGCCCTGGTGTCCTATATATAGGACATGACGCCATATCTTATGCTGATGTGGTACTCCGAATAAAATAAATATTTTTGTGCTTCTTAGGCCGTAGTAAATCAATACAAAACGAAGAAAAAATTTTCTGCACGTTAAAAAAAATTCAGGGCTGAAAGTGTTAAAGAACCCCAGGTGGTCCAAATTTCCGGAGTCCCCCACTACGGCGTGCCTCATAATCAGAACTGGTTTTGGCACGTAAAACCCCATAATTTAATTTTTTTAATCTATCTATCTATCTATCTATCTATCTATCTATCTATCTATCTATCTATCTATCTATCTATCTATCTATCTATCTATCTATCTATCTATCTATCTATCTATCTATCTATCTATCTATCTATCTATCTATCTATCTATCTATCTATTTATCACGCGTTCACGCCACACGCGCAGTCTCATCAGGTGCAACATATTCGCACGTGGTTAGTCACAACTTCGGAGTAGACGGAATCGCACTGGGTCCTTGAGGTAGGACACCGACCCACGAGTTATGAATGACGTGCGTGTTTAGAATATGTCCACATATATTTTCCTTCTGGTTACATTTTAAGGGCAGGACAGCAGAGTACACGATTAAGGCGCTAATTGGATCGGGTATAGACTGAGATATACGCGGCGTCGTGTTCCGGCGCCTGCGCGACATTCTGTACAAAAGACGTGCAACAACCGGCGCCGCCGCCGCCTCAAGCGAAGGAGGATTCCTTCCGGCCGCCACACGCGTCTGTATACGTGGGCGGTTATTGTTGGGGGGTGGGAGGCGACAGGAAGAACGCCCCCGGGGCACGTAAGAACGACGAGCCCGTACACGCGTATATGCTGACGTATTCGCGAGCACGGCGTCAGTCGAGTGTGTGCAGCGTACGCGCGCACATAACTCGGCCCTAAAGCGAAAACTGTGCAGTGCAGTGGAACCTATGTATAGGGCCACGGTCGTGTGCAGCTGCGGCCAACTTGTGCTGCGGATTCAGGATGCGACAATGACTTCATGACTTGTAGAGTCGTTAGAGTCGAGCCAGTTGGCCGATGCAGTAGCATATATATATATATATATATATATATATATATATATATATATATATATATATATAATATGATTATTGCAACAAATGTGGGTAATAGAGAATGGGTGTCAAGGGAAAGGAAACGGGGGCGTAGAAGGCAAATGATGAGATGATGCGATGAGATAGGGAATTGGCAGATCGCTGATACGAAAGCGATTGAGGCCTTCTTCATGCAGTGAACATGAAATATGGCATTGATGATGTTGATGATGATGATGACGAACGGAACACTTTCACGGGAGAAAGAAGTACGAGCTCCTCTCGAAAAGTCTGTTCCTTGTATTCTTGTCGCTTTTCTTCATTTAGCTCCACATTTCTTCACCAGTGGCTTACGCTTCTCAAAAAGGGTGGTTTCTCGCTTATTAAGTAAAGAAAAAAAGTTTGTACGAAGCAACTATGAGACAAGAAATTATGTGGAACGCTCAGTCTGATGCCGACGCCTCGACAAGCGGGGACTTGCTTTTGTTGAAGCAAAGCCACGTCTTGTTACGATGAGTAGATAACCAGAACACACCTTTCAATCCACTATGTCAACATGTCAATCGCCTATCTTGGAATACTATCTATAGGCTCGTCAAGAACATCATCGGCACTTCGGTTTGTAACCAACTAAATAAATAGGAGAGATGGAGCAACAACGCCTTTCCCTCGTTACCTACTGCATACTAATTATAATCCGCTTGCTACAAGTAACACCTCACGCAGCAAATGGAGTCGTTCGGAAAAACCGACGTCAAATCATTAAATGTTACACTAGTGGCAAATTTCAAAGTTAGAGGCGTACGTGTCGCGGCTGATTTGCAGTATCGCCGCAGATGACATCATAAGCTGCTTCTAATCATGATGCCACAAATGATCGTATCAGCATATGTGACAACCTTTCATTGACTTTACTATTAGGTACCAGGCGTAACTTCCTTCAAGGGAGTGCCGTTGACACTTCCGTATAGTTGATGATTCCGGATTAATTTGACCACCCAAGGGATTCGTTAACGTGCGCCTAAATCTAAGCACACAAGCGTTTTGACATTCCGCCCCCATCGAAATGCGGCTGCGGCAGAGTCGAATCCGCGACCTCGAGCTCAGCAGCAGATCGCCATAGCCACAGAAGCTACCGCGGCGCATGGGTGCAGTCTTTCGAGGAGTTGTTCAATCCCCCTTCACGACGCACCAACCATGGCCTCCGAGCCGGCACGCGCAGATCTCGAAGGCCATGTACCAACCAGCGCAGTTCAGCAAACTGCCGCAGTCACGCGATTGGTCAGAAACTTCAGCACCCAAGGTTTTGGTCTGACTAGGTGGCGCGCTAAGCTCTGGCTTGCGCAAGGCTGCACTCAATTGTCTGAGACAGAATACACATAGGCGTCGGTCTTGCGTTGAACTCGGGCGACCCTGCCCGCGTCGTCCTTAATCTCGCTCTCGCGGATGCTACTGCACACCGCCCGCGACGGGTGCGCGAGCCTTCTTCTGTATACCTTGTTCCTCTAAAAACACGCAGCTCTGTGGATACCGCGAGGCGTGCTCAGGCAAGCACAGCTATATAGTCCGCTCGAGAAAATAAGGCCGAACCTCGCAAGCGCTTATAAAGCCCATCCTTTCCGGCAGATAGCCTTTGCTGTTTCCTAAAGCACTGGTTTCGTTATACACTGATGCTGTCAGCTTAAAGAACTCGTATAACTTCATGCTTAGAATAGTGGCGCGAAGGGACAAATACATAAAAAAAAAAGGAAAATGATTTGGGCGATGCGAGTGCTAGCCGCAACCGAAAGGTTTATTTCAAAATTCGCCAATATGTATACAGCGCGGCGAAATCTTTCGTGCAAGTTCATTTTTCGTTCATCTTTCGTCAGCATTAATCGAGTTATTATTCAAATTATTTGTTTTGCTGCTGACCAGCGCTGTCCCGAAGGACCAGCGACGACTGGTGGACCGAGTAAAGCGGACATCCGAGGGCCATTTCGCATCCCGAACTAAGGAATTAAGCCACCTATACCTGATGGCGACATATACAAGATCGCCGGCTCTATCTCTTTAATAAAGCTTATTTCATCATCACCATCACCACGCCGTTCGCAGAAGCGATGTTTAAGCGCTCCTCTAACGAACATCAAACTTGCTCTGTGGTTATTTTCCATATATATTATATCGGTGGGGGCTGTTTTCCTTTTGGTAAATTGGCGGATGGTCACGGGGCGCTACCGCGTCGTCTGCTCAAACCCTTTCTAGAAAGCAGACGACGTGGTCACGCGGAGGAACACATCGGTGCACCAGTGTGCGCGCTCTCCTGATTGGCTGTACGCGAGCGCTAGCTTCCCGTGTGCTGCACTCTTTTACCGAAACAGTGCGCGGGACAAGCGGGCCGCGCGCGATTGTATGTGGCTGCGGTGTGTCGGCCGGATTTTCTTTCTACGCAAACCGCGTACGTTCGCGCACGTGGTGTCTTCGGCCCCGGCCAGGTACTTCCTGGTAAACCGAAAGTAACGGACCATGAAGACTCAGCTCGTCTAGTCTAGCGGACGAAAGAATGGGTGTGCGTACGCTTAAAGCACGAGGAGCCGGCGGGTCTGTTCTGTAAACGTTGACAGTGCATGGTTTTCATTTATTTCTTTACTCCCAAGTCGCGGGAGTGGTTGGTTGGCTCTGCCGACGGCTTGTCACTTTGTCTTCCTTTGTGAGACGAGCGAAACGTTCGGAGGGCGGGTACAAAAGAAGACGGGGAAAATCTCAGAAATAAGATGGGATGCCGAGAGAGCGGATCAATCCAGAAATGGTCGGAAAGACCAAGAATGGAAGTGCGCGTGAGTCTGTTAACGTTTCGCTCCCTCAAGACGAAGACGGGGAAACTAAGGACACCGTGACTTCGCCGAGAAGAGCTCTCAAGTGTAAAGCGGTCTAAAGGCGGTGCCGAAGTTCCCTCTGGGAAATGAGAATAGTTGTCCCTAAATATATTAACTTTTGCGACGGACAATTATAGAAAGACTAGAACTAGGAAGGAGAAGAAAAGGTGCACAAAGCGGACGGACGGACGGACGGACAGACGGACGGACAGACAGACAGACAGACGGACGGACGGACGGACGGACGGACGGACGGACGGACGGACAGAGACGGACGGACGGACGGACGGACGGACGGACGGACGGACGGGGACGGACAGACAGACAGACAGACAGACAGACAGACAGACAGCTTTGGTTACCAAGTACGGCGTACGGTATAATTAGTTTCAGTCCACTCGGGTACTTAAACGCAGAACTCAGCACGCGAGAAATGGATTGGCACGAGGCAAATAGTGGGCACACTGTACACACCCCCGCGAGGCCACCAAAGCGACGTAATGGTAGCGCACGCGAGGGGAGAAAGAGAGAGAGAGGAGGGCCCCCCTGACCCCTGGCGCCCCCCTGCGGCAAGGCGAGACCACGGAGCAGCGAGGCGCCGCAGCGCACGGCCGCCCTCGCGCCATCGGCTGAGTCGGCGACGTTTCGCAACGGGAGAGCGACCGCCGCCGGCACCACCGACGACGACTGAAGAAACATGCTTTCTCCCTGCAAGGACGACGGCGGCGCTTCGCAGGCGCACCACCGCCCGTCGTGGACGCCGACTGCGCTCGGGTGAGTAGACGTCGCCTTCTCGATGGTTGCGCGGGGACAAGGCAGCAGTACGTACGTACGTACCTCCTGGAGTTGAGTATTCGAAGTAAGACTTGCCGATCAGTGTGCTTTTTGCGGGCTGTTCAAACAGCCGAGAAGTACGTACTCCAACGATCGCGTGATCGACGTGGTTACGAGCTCGTGTCGCTAGAGGCGTACTTGTTATACAGTCGGCGTCTGAGAAAGCGCCGAATTTCCGAGAAGCGTGTTACCTTAACCAGTAAAACCGCTCTTGATCACTGTTGTTCGCATCTCAGCCAACCGCGTATACGCTGCATTAGCACCCATGAGATGTTCTTCGTTGGAACCTAAGACACATCCAGGAGTCGTTATCTTTTATCCGTTTTTACTAAGACTCCACGTTTGACAAACGGTGGTCGAAATCACGTTGCAAGGATGTTGCCCATATGTAGCACCTGAATATTTGAAACGTGCTATAGATATTTCACATAGGGAAGACATGTCAGATTTAAATTGCGTAGATGCTCTGCTGCGACTGCCACGGACATGCGTGAACAAGTGGCACATAGAGTTAAAGGTAGTTTTAAAAGGAAATTGTTTCAGAAGATACGCAAAGATGCACACATACGAGCTGCAGACATGATAGTCTCGAATTATAATTTGAACGAATGAGAAAACATAATTCTGTCATAGAGAAACTGGAAAATAAAGCCTCCGGGAGCACAACTATTCATGTGTGCGACTGACTGAAAAAGGCTTATATATGTCAAGTTACAACATACATTAGAGGTTATGTAATAAAATATACAGACCGACTCTTTCTTAAGTCAAGTCAACATACTTTAAATATACTGGATTATCTAGACATCCTGACTTACCTGTGACGCCTAGCAGATGTCAGTCTTGGATTTATACATTAGGATCTAATTCATAAACATCGCAGACAATTGTGGCTTACTGGAAAATGCTAGAACAGGGTGGAAGTCCGAATAATAATGGAAGTCCGCGATGGTCGTAGGTCGTGTACTTGAATTTGCGTGAACCGATTGGCATAGAAGAACTTGAAGCTTGGGCTAAACACACAGTATAACTTTGCAAGGCTTGAGTTTCGGCCTTGATGGATACGACATCTCTCTTTTCAGTAGTGCTCTCTTGTTACGACTGTATGATTGCTTTGTTGTGCACAGACAGAAAGACGAAATTACCAGAATAGTAATCTAATCCGCAACAATAGATAAGCTTGGCGAGAAGTGCTAGTACACTCTTTTGCTATCCTTATCGAGGAAAGAACTGTCATTTCTCGCGGGCTCAGTTTGCGCATACTTGGTGCATAAACTCGGGATCTGGCTGCTGAAAGCAGCGCCTTTATATGCCCCGACGTCTGTCCGTTCTTTCTCAAGTTTCTGAGCTAAGCACCAGAAAAAGAAAGAAAAAAAAGCTTAGAAAAATATTTTGTGTGCGCGTTTTTCGGTGTTTGTCCATGTAGTGCGTGCGTGTATGTGATTGTTATGTTGGCGCTCTTAAGCTTTTACTAAGACGAATTGGCATTACGCCAAACGCATTACGCAAACGACGCCAAACGAAAATGAAAGGAGCGAAAAGCACCTTCCCAAATGTCAGACGTGTGATAAGCGAGGTTTCCCTAAGGACGACAGCAGTCAGCTTGATGAGCAAGCCGAAAGATGTCGTTATAGCCGTATGTCGTTATATCCGGTATGTATCTTTATGTACGACATTTTAAAATGTGCTTTCAGTATACGTATCGATATTTTCGTTCTTCTGCGGCTCGTTGCTTTTTCGACGCACCCTTCTCCTAAATCATCTGACTCTCGATGACACTACGAAGGGGGGGGGGGGGGGGGGGGGTGTTGCGTGTTACGCCTGTAAACATTGCGGTTTTACCTTAACAGTCGGCTGCGCAAAGGGGAGAGTGAAGTTTAAAACAACGCATTTCTAAACCAATGCGGGTTCCCCGCGTACGCCGCGAGGCCAGCAAGTGGATGTTGTCAGATAGTAAAGATCCAAGACATGGCGTAGTGTGCGTGTGAGAAGATAGCGGTAATCTTCTTATTTGTCCAGTCGATAATTCAGATGTCGTCTGGTATATCGTGAACTCTCCAGAAGGAGCTTTTTCGTCTGGTTCTCCTCCTCGGCTAATTAGGGGACGTATTCTGCGACGGTCGATCGCCTCGGCGATGCTATCGCCTTCGCGTGACGTAGTGTTCATCCAGCCATTCAGCTCATCCGGTTTTGCCCAACCAGCCAATCAGCGCGCGCCTCACGGCAATACTATCGCCGAAAGGGATCGTCGAAGATTACGTCCCCAGATGCCGTTGCTTCGATGCAGCAGGGGCGATGACCGCGTTAGTCGAGATGCTTTTGGTTGCTCTTGGGTGGGTTTATAACGTTGACGATCCATATAGGAGTCTCCCTCTATATCAGCTGCGCACATTCCATTTCTATATGTGGCGTCGCTGTTTTAGAGTGACATATCTTAGGCTTGTGCACGGTGTGTATCGTCTTGTGCATGGCATGGCATATAGAGCGAACCGAGAAAGCATGTTACTTATATGTGAGAGCAAGCAGCATATACTTCGTATAATAGTCTCAACAAGACGACTATTCCGCTGTTTAATTTGCATATTTGCGGAAGCAGGACCATTGTATAGAATCTATGACTTCACAAAACTTCGCGAAGCACGACGCCATAGACACTTATTCACCGCGGCGGCTGTTGGAATCGTTTCAGTTCCTCGAGGGCTCTCGTAAATTTGCTCGTTTCGCCTATATTAGTGGCGGGCTGCTGGAAGATTAGGCGTGCGTTTGCGTTTCATTTTAGAAGCGCTGGAAGGTAGTGGAGAAGGACTACATACTATATGAAGTAAGCTGACTTGATTGTCTGGCGCTCCTGGTAAAAAAAAAGAGTTGCCACAGAAAAAAAAAAAAAACGCTTACGACAGCCATAATGCAGCGCTGTCCCTTCCTTATGGACCCGTCGTTGTTGATTGGCACGGAAACACGACATTCCTGGGGGAGCGGTAATGACGATGTTTCTTTTTTCCCCACTTCGCATTGTCGTCGATTGTACGCTTCGGCGAAAGGGGACGATTACGTGACAGTATATGTGCTACCCAGCCCGGAGAAAATAATTACTTTCGGTCTAACTGCTCCGTGCGAAGGTTGGCTTTTGCTGGTGTGAACTCGTTGCGCGACGACCGAAGGTGTCAGGTGTGGAGATTCTTCCCTCGCATAAATTACTTGTTCTATGCAGTAAGGTTTCCGTATACACAACTAGCAACTAGTCTACTTACGTCTATATATATATATATATATATATATATATATATATATATATATATATATATGTGTGTGTGTGTGTGTGTGTGTGTCTTGATGAAGGCCGGACCCCGGCCGAAACGTCGGTGAAGTCTTGTTATGTTTTTCCTACGTGCTTCTATTTTTTGCAACTACTTCTGTGCCCGGCTCCGGTTACTCTTTACTGCACTGATATATATATATATATATATATATATATATATATATAGATATATATATATATATATTAGAGCGAGTTTATTCTATTCTTTCCTTTACGTCAGATGGAAGGGGAGGGGGGGGGGGGAGGGCTGCAGGCTCCCGGTCAAAGCATGTAGGAAACCATGTAGACCAGGTAGTGTGTACACACATGTTACGCGATAGATTCGCACTGGAAATGTCTCCGTGTAGTCGATGTTGAGCACTTCATTAAGCTTTTCCTTCAGAATTCCTTATTATTCTAGCGAGTAACATTGCTGTCATTCTTCGGCGGTGAAGTTATAAACGTTTTGATGTACATCGTGCTGGGGGGTAAGTCTCCATAGGGAGAGGAAGGTCAACTTTATAAACAAGCGCTTACCTGTCCGAGCCGTCGGCGCTGATACAGCGTGGTCGATCATGCAGGGAAAGAAATTGCGCGGGCACATATACTATACGAAAGCTTTCTCCTTACAGCCAGCTGCATGCAAAGAATGAGCTAAAAAAAGGATGACTTAAGGCCAGGTAAACTTAGTTGTATTTAAACACGTCATTTATTTTAAGTATGATGATGGAGTTTTATATGGGCGCAAGAGCTGGAAGGCCATAGAGCGCCAAAGCAATTGTTATGAGGCCCCCACAGGTTGACAGACGCGATGAGGACGATTTGGCTAAAAAAGCCCCCCCCCCCCCCCCAAAAAAAAAAAAAAAAAAACATAATTAAAAGATATCCATGATATTGCGAGAATGACTATATATGTATATATATAGACTATAAAGCATATGTAAGAGTGAGAGTAAAATTATGCTTACTTGTATTGCTGCAGAATGTTTCCGCGTTTCCATTAGGCAATATGAGACGTTAGATTAACTGTTGTCATATACACGTTCACACTTCAAAGGCAGAGGTAGACTTAGCAATACACTATCTGTAAGAATCCAACGTTTGACAGCTATACTTGAAGACTATACTTGAGAACAGAAAATTGCGTCAGTGGAAAAGAAAATCATGAGCTCGATGAAAGGGGAATGAAAACAACGTCGTCTCTCCCCCTCATTTCGCTTCGCACAATATATGAAGTAATAATTTTGATATAACCGCTTTTCTATTTCTCTTTCTGTTATCTACATCTGAGCGAATGTTCGAGAACGTGAGCTCTTCACAATCGACTCGGAATGCCAATCTTCCTCTATGGTTTGCGGCGAGTTGTTGAGGGCGTTTTACGCCCCAATCCGCAAGACTCTGGAAGATGACCACCACAGAGATGTCACGATACAAAGAGGCAGCTAGAGAGAGCAAGTAGAGCAAAGGCAGGGAGGTCATCCACACGAGCGTCCGGTTTGCTACCCTTCACTGGGGGTGAGGGAAAGGGGGAGTAGACGCTCAGTATACACGGGGGCTGTTATCATTCCGAAACTATCGAAATGGGGTCGCCTATAAGCCTGCAGAAATTGAACCCGCGACGTCGCGCTTTTCAGCAGAACATCATTGTTTCTAATAAGCAGCATCGAATCGCATCGATCGTCGGGTCGGCAACGACCTCTCGGTGAGTTTATGAGACAGACACCCGGGACGCTATAACGTAAAGCTATATTCCAATATGTCTCCAAGCCATTTACTTCGTTATAGCTATCCGCTATTGGTCAAACATTTTTTTGGGGGGGCCCCGCCCACTTCTCCTGCCTGTCACGAGACGTTACGAAAACTACCCGTATCAAAATGACGTGTACACACTGATCATGCACGATTCTACGCTTTTGTCAACATTATAGCCTTCCGCGATTGGTCAAAACGTTTCCAGGCCACGCTTGCTCCACCTATCTCCCACGTGACGTTACGAAACTGCAGAAACTCACCTCGTCGAAGTGACGTGTGTATACGCACTAAAGATGCATTATAATATTCCAAACAAAAGTGAACGTTTTTCTTTTTCTTTCTTTCTTTCTTTTTTTTTTTGAATAGCCGGAGACTGCCCCGTTTCTAACAGAATATAGTATGGCTGTCCAACGATCGATCTGGCGCCGCGACTACTCGCAACTGCCGGCGAGAATTGATTTCATTGCGTATACATTCAAACCCGGATATATCGATCCCACATATAACGTATTATGGTGTATAACGAAGAGCAGTAAAATCCCCTTGAAAATTTTTTCGTATAAGGTTCTTATTTTAGATATCGAATTACCTATATATCGAACTTTTTGTTATCCCCTTTTCGAGTCGATATATCCGCGGTTTTGACTGTATGTATACTTTCACTGCGCTAGCTCGGACCGGCCCACCAAGCCTCTCTCCTCTTCATCACGCTCCTCGTCTCTCGTCAGTCGATTAGATAAGAAAAAACCTGTCACGGCAGGCAATGCCCTATTGGCTTTTAAGCCAAACAAAAGTCACTTCCTATACAAACGAGGAGGGCGTTTGATTGGGCTGTTCACGGAGCCTTGCGGGTCACCGCCGCCCGGCCGAGTTTGTATCACGCCTGAAATTCGGGCGTCTCGCATCAGGTCCGCGGTGTATATCTCGTCACGCTGCCCCTCTATCTCCTGTTCAGCTTAATGAATGGAAAGTGCGTGTACGCGCAACTGGCGCGCCCCCAAAATCGGTCTTGGTCCGCTTGCTCACCCCGTTCCATGTTATAGAACGGGGCCGCAATTTCACGGTTTTTGGTGCAACGAACAAGGAGGTCCCGAAAGACTACATACAACGAAGTGCGCCGAATGCGGGAAAACGTCTTTCAACTGTATATATATATATATATATATATATATATATATATATATATATATATATATATATATATATATATATATATATATATATATATATAGTGCAGTGATACGCGCGGTTCGGCGTGACTATATGGCCAGATGAAGCTGCTCCCCCCCACACACACATATTTTTTTAACCCGGTGCGAATCGCGCGTGGTTATAGAAGCGTATACCACTAGCTGGCAATAGCTGAGGAATTTTCGCGCAACTGTTGACGTGTTAATGTTTTGTCTCGGCAGCGAGGCTGAATGCGCGCGAAGCGGAAGCGTTTTCGGAGTGTTGCTGCCACGCCTGAGGAAATCTAGGCGCTCTGCTGCGTTCCCTCGTGGCCTTATAATGTCAGGCGCGGCGCAGTTAAGGAACGTGGGCGGCTGGGGGTTAAAGAAGATAAAGAAAGGCCCCGTTGGCACGCACCAGTTGTTACGATGAAATTAGTGTCTGCGGTGTATATGCGCTAATTACGGCCGCCTGAAACTTCCGGTGTTGAAGGGACTGCCAACGGAATAACTGACCTTCGCTGCAAATAGCCATCTCGTATTTATAGTATATTTTCGCGTGTACTCCATTTCCTCGCAAAAGATTGTCTTGACAGTACAAGAAGTATATCAACGTTATACTGGGTCGAACCCGGATATATATAATCTGAAGGGGATCACAGAAAAAGTTCGATATGTAGGCAATTCGATATATAAAATGAAAGCTTTATATAGAAATTTTCAAAGAGATTTTACTGCTGTTCGTTATACACAATAATTCGTTATATGTAGGTTCGATGTATCCGGGTTCGACTGTATTTCATTTTCTGTGAAGTCTGTACTTTATATCTATTGGCAGCCTGTGGATTTATCTCACATTTATTTGCCGTCTAGTGTCTGTAGACCATTTGCGAACATCTCACAGCAATCAGCAGCCCAAAGGAAAGCTTACGGATGACTTTAGCTTGTATATATATGCATAAAATTATAGTATATGTAAACATGTTAACATATATATACGTATAACACACTATATATTATATGGCCTATATATATATATATTATATATATATATATATATATATATATATATATATATATATATATATTATATAGTCTACTTAACGGCAAAGCGGAGTACAAAAATCCGAGGACACCTAAGCACTTAATTCTTATGAGTTGTGAATGCGAAAGCACTAATGTCCATTTGAACGCCGCGGAAGCAGCAGCGGCCACCAAGGCTGGCAGGCGCGCGCAGCAGCTAAGCCCTGTGGGGGTGAAACAGAGAGATACGGACCGCACGCCAGCTTCCGAGAGAGAGAGCGAGGGTGACGTGGCGTCGCGGGAATGCCCTCGTGACGTGGCGTCGCAGCCCATGGGAATTTAGGCGCCGTTTCCCTGCTACAGACGCCGTCGGCTTTCTCGCTCTATGGGACATTTGATGCTCTAGCAATCAGAATGTATGTAAACAATCACTATTTAAATATATTTATCACACCGTTGAAATTAATTTAAACCTACCTGCGTCACGCTCATGGACGCGCGACGCAGGTAGGTTTCAAATGATTGGGCTTTCGATTGTGTAGCCCTCGTCTGTCATTATTACGGAACATCTATATATACTCTCATGTTCAGTCATATAATGCTTGCTCCACTGTCGACGACTGTACCTTCTCGCAGTTAGCAGTTCACGAATTTATCCATTGTCCGATGCCTGTAGCAAACATTTTCCAATCTTTTGGGTCAACACATTATATTTCTTCTCGTATTAAAGACCCGATTCTCCGCCAATTATGTACTTTGCGGTTTAGGGGCTATTGTTATTCTGGTACTTCTAGAACTACCGCCGCCACCACCGCTAACGTTTGTTGTTACTACTACTACTACTACTACTACTACTACTACTACTACTACTACTACTACTACTACTACTACTACTATACAATTAATGGAAAAAGAGCGCACGTCGATCGCGGGGCGCATGGTGAATCATGCACATGATTGATGCACAATAGACAAGTCTGTCATCGACCGAGACCGTTGGCGTCGCCCTGTTCCTTTGTATAGCCGTGTCATATACAGGGACACTTAACACTGGCGTATACTGGCGCAGAGTTTCGGCGCCAAATTCAAATGAAGCAAAGTTCCGCCTTCAGTTTCTCCAGTAAACACATCTTTTCACGCCACCAACTAAATGCTAATACACTATTTAGGCTGTCGCCGTCTGTATCCACTGCCTCGAGGCGTCTCTCGTGGTATTGCAATTGCACCGGGCGTTGCGAGGTTCTTCTCAGCAGCAGTGCCCGTCGTCGTGGGTCAGGCGCCTCTCCAATAGGTGTGTGCGGCCTTGACCCGAACAGACGGCAGCGTGCATCGCGGGTCGTCTGTTTCTTCTTCTGCTTTATCTTTTGCTTCATATTCTGCTACTTCTGCTTCTTCTTCTGCTTCTTCTGCTACTTCTTCTGCTACTTCTTCTGCTTCTTCTTCTGCTACTTCTTCTGCTACTTCTTCTGCTACTTCTGCTGTTTTGTGTTCTGTAGTCGGCTCGTGCGAATCCAAAACGCGCTCGGCAACTATAACCGCTAGAGCTCCCGGACGAGAAGCAGAAAAAGCAGAAGGAAGAAGGACCATCGAGAAAGCCTGCCTTCCCAGTTTTACTGATAGGCCATCGCGTGTAGGCTTTTCATTTTTGCTTATACGGTGCCCGGTCTTCTGCGATTGAAATCTGCTGCACTCTCCCTCTTCGCACCCTACTGTTTACACTCTGTTTTTGCTATAGAAGCGTGCACGGTTGTTGAAACGCGCGGGTAGCGCGGGAATAAGAAACATGTTCGATCAAGAAAAATTTTTCAATATCAAGAAACATGTTCAATTATTTTTTTCTTTTTTTTTCTGACCTTCCGGATTTAGAGGACTGGCTTAAAATCGAGGCCGGCCTACATAAATTCGAGTAAATTTAAGGCGGTACTACTACACTACTACACTAATTTAGGAGCTATCTGACCTCTGCCATGGTGATTTTTGTTTTCGGATGAGCGTATGTATATTGTGCGACACTTGTAACAGTCTCACACTGCTGAAATAAGCACCTCAACAGCACCGCACTGCATGGAAGAAGGGCAATAAATAGGGAGCCATGTGTAGAATCGGATAGCAGGGAGTTCAAGGATTCGTCGCAGTTCGACGCATCACGAGTGTGTGCATACATGATCAGAGCCATATGCGGGGCGAGTTGAGCCGGGAGTCGATAAACTCAAAACAGGCTCCGAAGTGTGCATATCACGTTCACGTGAAGGGCCTCCGAAAAAAAAAAAAAAAAAAGAAAGAAAGAAAGAAAGAAAAGAAAAAGCTCAATCGGCGTCTCTTAAGTAAAACTGCGTTGACGTAGTCGACGTAGCCGACGCTGTATTTGAGACGCAACGGTCTGGCACAGACGACACACGCAGACAGAGAAGAGATCTCGGCGACCGGGCCGCCTTACTCGATCGCGCCGGAATTTTCGCGAAAGTGAAAACTAAGTTGCGCGCGTACTATCTGCACGCGTGGGGCAATCGAGCAATCCCGCTCTCGATTCTGCCCCTTTTCGTGTGCGTGCTTCGAGATGTCGCGAGGAGGAGTAGGAGGGTTGACATTCCTCGAGCGGACAAGACAGACGTGACCAGAATTCGGCGGCGCCGAAAGACGCCGCTGCATGGCGCCGCGCGCGCGTACGTTGCACGTCTCGCCTGCGCAGTGCGCGCCACCTGCAGAATGCCACCGGTTTGCCTTAACCAATCGTATCCAGTGTTTTTCTCTATTTTTTTTTTTTCCTACGGTGCACTGATTGCTGAGAGAGTATGGCACACCTGTGTGAGCCGCCGACTTGACTGCTGCTCGCGGATTTGTACGTTTGCGTGAGTATATTACATTGTCGCGTGCCTATATATATATATATATATATATATATATATATATATAGTGTCCTTACACACTGCACGATAATTGTTATGGCCGGGACTCGATCGCTCGGATTGTCCAGATTCCGAATCGTCGCCATAACGGCGTCTCTCTCCTATATAGGCTATACACGTTTGATGCACATAGGTATCCTTCTGGAGGAACATCACGTACTGTTGGTGATCAATTAATTTACCTTAAAGTATAGGTATTGTGCATCGAAAACGATTAATCACCCCCAGAGTCATTAGTAATTAATTGCGGTTAAGTGGTGTCATTGTTTTGCACTTGTGGCAAATATTGCTTATAGGCTTCCTCATTTGTATTTGTGCATAGTCTTGATTGATTGATTGATTGATTGACGCTGCTATACGCATCGGAGCTGCGTAATAGGCTATAAGAGACACCATTGTAGAGGACTCTGGATATCAATTTTCACTACCTTAAGCTCTTCAATGTGAGCCCATATATTCAAGTACGCAAACGCTTTTGTATTCTGCCTCCGGAACGTGGCCATTGTGGCCGACAAATGACCTCGCGCTCTGGACCGTTATGTTAATCTATATTATAGGGATGATTCCATAGAATAGCCGGCCCTTAGGGCGCCTATTTGACTATTAATTGCTTAAATCGTCAACTTCGCCTTTCTTTCTAAGAACGTCCTTGTGGTTTGTGATAGTGTTAATCCTCTTGAAGCTATTTTGTCATCAAACATTTGTCATATGGTAGTTATTAGCTGTCGAGTCCTATATTAGATTCAAGTTTTTTGAACTTCTGCAGTGAAGAAACGACTGCTCACAGTATATTAAAAAAATATTAGCGTCACAAATATAATATGAACAGTTGCTATTTCGTATGCGCTTGAGATTTCATAATAATGTGTGTATGAGTTACAATTGTTAAACTTTAAGTCGATATAAGAAAACATTGGTGCCGGTGCGTCACCAGTATCCTGTGTTTGTTATGAAACGAACGGTCTTCACAAGAAACACAGCGCTCGCACAAACTGTAGTGCATATACTCGCTCTATGTACGGCTGGCGGCGTTACATTACTGTTAAAATTTTGTTATGCCTACTTACAAAATCTGAAAAAAAAAAAAAGGCTTTGAAATATATATCGACTTTGCTGCGCTCCACGTTAGAAGAGCCTTCGATCAGCTTTTGCCTTCGCGCTCGGAAACATAGTTCCCGAGTGTCGACGTTGAAAGAAGCTCGCCTGAATAACGCAAATAAGCGAACGTATACATAGTTGGCTGGTGCATCCGCGCAATTCTCTTTCAGTTGAATAGCGGTTTGGTTTGGTTTCGAATATAGTTTGGTTTTTAGTTTCTACGAACATGGCATAAGGCTGGCATATTCACTCACGAGTGTACACTGACTCACATGTCGCTCCACACTCATTTCACAGGCGCGATATATAGAACGTTAGATGTATAGGACGTGAGGTGACGTGAGTTTGAACGCCAGTGAGTGCGGCGAGTTTAGGCGGACGTGTGATCAGGATGTGAGTGCCGGTTAAAGTTAGTATACAAACCAAAGTCAGTGATGGTGAGTGGATGTATCAACGTGAGTGGACGTCAGTATGTATGTGAGTGAGTTCAGTGAGTGGAGTGAGAGAGTGGAGTGAGTGAGTGAGTTCAGTGAGTGAGTGAGTGGAGTGAGTGAGTGAGTGAGTGAGTGAGTGAGTGAGTGAGTTCAGTGAGTGAGTGAGTGAGTGAGTGAGTGAGTGAGTGAGTGAGTGAGTGAGTGAGTGAGTGAGTGAGTGAGTGAGTGAGTGAGTGAGTGAGTACATTGAGTGAGTGGAATGAGTGAGCGAGTGAGGGAGTGAATACCGCCAAGTGTCAGTGGAAGCGGCTATATGAACCTATAGTGAGCATGGGTATAAAATCGATAGTGAGTGCCGACGAATGTGACTGAGTATATGAGTGAATACATAGCCTACAAAAAGTATTGGTGAATGATTACGAGCCAATATCCGCCTAGTTCTGCCGACCTATATGCCGAGATGGAAGAAAAATCGGAGAATCTGCCGAGACTGTACACATATTTCACCACACTGCGCAAGCGTTCCTTTAGCTGGACTGCACGGTCGCGTAGCGCGATATGTCCTTGCATGCCCGTCACGTTACACACACACGCGACGTGACAACGGCGGCGCCCGCAGCCGACCACGCAGCGCGGTTGCGTAAGACATATCTCCCGTCTGCGGTGGGAGAGCTTCGCAGGAACCAGTTCTTTCGAATGTCAGACCGGGAGGTCGTTTTGCACCCGCGCCTCTGTGTGCCCGCACGTACTTCACGTGGGGCCTTCCCCGACCAGTGACGTCACTGGCGTCGCTCGTGTCGAGGCCTAATGCACGCACACACACCTTTGTGTTATCGTTTATTGGTCCCGTGGCCAACAGGAGGAGGGTGGTGCCGACAACTTCTGGCTTTGCTTCGTGCATTGGCGTTGAGCCGTGCTCCCTCAAGGGCTGCAGAAGATAGCGCCAACCTTCCCTTTTCTCATAACGAACCACTTAGTAGTAGTTAGTGCATGTGCATGGTCCGGTTAGGTAGGCTTTTTCTGTTGGCTTGGAATATTGTCCTTGGTTTAGTAGAAAACGTATACTTAGCGGATACCTGTTCGCGCCGTAATGCATCCTGCCATGGAGCAGTAATTCCTTCATACAGCACAAAGTAAAAGCGGAAGCGCTTTGTCTTTGGAAAGGTTTACGAAGTGCTATTTCATATGCAATGAAATGGCACTTCTTCGTAATATACCAAACATTTCACATGTCTCTGCATGTTTTGTGTGTGTGTGTGTGTGTGTGTTTCTTCAGCTGTTTTACTCTCCTTTTATTTCTTCAAGCTGCATTCATTGCCACAAGTCGGCGCCAAGTTATTTCCGTATAATATAACACTCACTTCATTCATTCAGTAGAACGAACCCCACTTACGGCCATACAACGACCTACCATAGATACCCAACGTTACACAAAACCTCACACGGAAATTCTTGCATTAAATGCAGTTAATAAGTGCATAAATCAAAGCTGTTAGCTCTTCGTCGTCACTGCTATCTATATACGCGGTATTCAAGTTCAGCCTATAAACGAGATTATTCTGATTCAGCCCAACCGAGACTATCATCACCGCATAAATGCATGTCGTGAGGATTTTGCTTTGTAGTGTCGGTTTAACACGAAAAAAAAAAAAAAAAGAATCTGGGAACAGCCACAGACGAAAGACCACCGATCGACGCACAAACTCTCCCACGATCGAGGCACAACCCGCGGGCCTGTCTGATCAACGGGCGTTATAATTGCGTAATGCCTCATACTGAAGACCGCCTTACTCGCTCCCGCGAGCTCAACGAGCAAAACAAGGCAACGCAAGCACACGTACACAACACACACCGCATATCAGCCGTGAAGGATTTTTTTTCTCTGGCACCAAAACGTGACCGCCATGCATCCATCCATATATACAACACGCTTCAAGCTTCACTGCGCGGCCTCGACACTGAGCTGTCACGAAGTGGTACGGCGGTCTGCAGGCCGGCTTCGGGATGCAGTTAATGAATGATGACGCGCGCAGAACCACCCCGCCCCGGGGCGTCCATTCTGATTGGCCGCGACGCGTTTCTTGTTGCGGACAGTACGCGCTTGTTGCGGAGGGGGAGGACGGGCCTTGTTCTTTCTCTTTTATCGTTCTTCGTTATAACGGTTCTCTCTTTGCGATTCGCGCTTCGTTCTTGGCTCGCGGGCTTCGCCGGGCACCGCGCCGATAAGCGTGCACGCGTCCCAAGTCGGTCAAGGGTAGAGGAAGCTCTCGCGAAATGTGTGTTGCCGGTGTTCTTCGCCGTGCGTTCGTGGGATTCCGGCCGATACAGATGAGAAAAGAAAGAAAGAAAGAAAGAAAGAAAGAAAGAAAGAAAGAAAGAAAGAAAGAAAGAAAGAAAGAAAGAACGTTATCATGCAGATTCTCTCCCCCCTTCCTGTAGGGGTGAAAAACATTCGTTCGCGCGTATTTAAATTGAGTTTGCGGTCCGCGGTGAGAAGTATGCAGCACGTACTGTGTATGTAGCCGAAGAACGAGTGTGACAGAAAAACGCTAAGCCGGGTGCTTCGCCGAATACTTTTTCCAGGAAGCTTTCAGAAGGTGCCTGAAGGCCGAGAAAGAAAGAAAATTCATCGACGAGGTCTCGGCAGACAGCCTCTAATTGACGGGTGAAAAAAAGAAACAAGAAAGAAAGACGAAAAGAACCTCTGCGAGCGCAATGGACATGTTAGCTTACATTTATGCAGGACGTTGAACTGGAGGAAACGGTAGGACGACGCGTCACAAGAAAAGAAAGAAAAAAAAGGAGGGGGGGGGGGGGGGGGGAAGAAAGCGGAGAGCTAGTAGGACGACCTCCACGTTAACGCTTGAATATTTATACATTCTTAGCTACGTATTTCTTTTCTTTTTGAAGATATGCGTCTCCCCCCCCCCCCCCCCCCCCTCTCTGTCTCTCTTTTCGGTACGTTCCATATCTTACAAAAAAGTAAAGTGTGCTGTCCGTCGCATAATTTCACCGGTCCAATCCTGCCTGGGAACTTTAGGAACGAGAACGCGTTTACGTTTTCTTTCTCTCTCACGATTTTACAGCTTAGATATAGGCGCAAGAGCGCCCCCTATAAGACGCAACGTCAGCGCAGACCGCGCAAGCGCGGGCGAATTGGGCGCGGAACTATTTCCTGCCGCGCACTTGCCTCAGCGCATCCCGCGGCTTCCATAATACTGCACGGATTTAGTGAGCACATGCTGTGAAGGTTGCCTCCCTTCTGGCAGCGTCGTTAGATCTCGCTGGCACATCCTTTGATTAGTAGCTATCTGCGCTCGGCTGTATAAAAGAGCAAGACGATAGCCACAAGACTGCGCATTGCGCTCGGTGCCGCTCAGGCGCCGTCTGCGGTCGGATGACATCATCAAGTGCACTTCTGCAGTGCGCAGATCGCACGCAGTGAACTCTGCGCATTGCGTAATAAGAAATCCCTAAGCTATCGTCGAATGCCGTTTCTCCTCACCGCGTGAACGAAGCTACGGACGGATATTCGCCGCACTCTGTTTCAGACAGGATATTAATAAATGTTTTTTTTTTCTTGTTTTCTTCTTTTTTCTGTTTATCTTCCTATTTCGAGGAATGCGTGCTGAACGCGCGATATAATCTGCGGCCAAGTACGAAGCCTTCCAGCTCTCTAACCTTGTTCAGGCGTGATTTGGTTGTAGAGTGTGTCGCAGGCACCTATTGGTTGCAAAAAAAAAAAAAAAAGAAAGAAAGAAAGAAAGAAAGAGCCACTTAATTGTGACTAGCCCTTATACCCAATATTTCATCAAAGATATTGCCACGTGGTAGTGACCCCAGCAAGATAAACAAGTACACGTGTCTATATTAAGTGAACTCTAACATATCGCGGAGCGTATAAATAAACATTTTTTGTTTAATTCTTTGATGTGTTTAAGAAGATACTGATGCCTGTTGACGGCGACGGCTCTTCTCTGTCGTACTAATTATACACAAAAACTCGGCAGATATGCCACAAGCAAACAACAGCAGTAACATAACAGGAGTAGCTGAAGTAGCTACTAATGCTACTGTAGCTACTATACAGCGAACGAGATCAACGTCAATGTGGTTTACGTATTCATTAGTGACGTATTATTTTCGCCATGCGGAACTAGGAAATCGTGCGATAATGACTAGTTGACTCTTCAACATTTGTTAAATTACTTTCTAGAAAAATTACTAATTTTCCCTGGATGGCTTCTTTATGCATCACGGAACGAAACTACGCGTAAACCCACCGTATTTCCTGACACATTTTGAGGATGAATCCCTCGGGCCACCAGCGGTTTCAATTCCGCAATTGCAGCATCATACCTGAAGTGCCCAGTGAACAGAATGCCGTGTAATGAAGTGAAGTTAAATAATAGTTATTTACTGACAATCACCGAACTTCTGATTTCTGCCGACACGAATATTTTGCCACGTCGCCTAAAAAGTAACCGCACTTTATCTCCAACGTGATATCATTTACGAGAATTAGTAACTTCGCCTAAACGTGTCTCACTGTGTCATTGAAGCCAAATCGTTAACCACTGAGAAAAAAAAAAAAAACAATTCGATCGCTGTCGCTGTCTCGGTGGTGTACATTCACCACTGGGGATAAAATATCAAGTTAGCAGCTACACTTCTCACTATATATTGCCGCGACTCTATATGTGCCCAACCACATTAACGACGAAGACGACGACCTCGAGTGTGCGAGCGAGGTGCTAGAGAAGAAGACGAAGCCTGAATTGAGCGCTTGTTCTAATTGTCTCGAATAAATACCGCGCTCTGCTCTTGTCTCCAGTGAGCCGCGACACTGGTGGAGGTGCTGGGTATCGCATAATCGCCTAATGATTGGGACGACTCCTGCGAGTAGCCCTGCATCCAGCCCTTCAAGACATGCATCCACGCGTTGAGACGCCTGTGCACCGCGCAAGCGGCCGCCTGCAAGGTCTGTGTCCGGAATTCGGTTTCTTGCAAGGAACTTTGTCAGCGACCGCACCGACTCAGGAAATGGCGCTTGCAAGTACAACACAGGTGACTGTTAAAAACAATCTACTACAAGCTTCCACGGTGACACGTATGAAGACGCCGAAGACTGGCTGGACCAGTACGAACGCGTATAGCTAAGGTCAATCAGTGGCCTCCGGACCAGAAGATTTCCAATGTGTGCTTCGCTCTTGAAGGTAGCGCAAGGACGTGGTTTCAAAACCGCGAGGCACATTCGACAACGTGGGACGAATTTTGCCGTCGGCTATACTTGGTACCTTCGGAAGGGCTGATCGCCGAGATAATGCACAACGACTTCTCGAGTTGCGCATTCAGAAGCCAAACGAAAGTGTTTCCATGTTTGCCGAGGACATGTCTCGTTTGTTCCGCCGCGCGAATTCCAGCATGCCTGATTCGAAGAAGCTGAGCCATCTCATGCGCGGCGTCAAAGAACAGCTATTCGCTGGTCTCGTGCGCAACCCGCCTACAACAGTGGAATAATTCATTCAAAAGCCACAGCAATCGAGCGGGCGCTCCAGCAGCGTTGGCGTCAATACGAATGCCTGACTAACGATGCGCCTGCAGAAGCCGCTATACGGATATATAACTGTATACGGATATATACGGTATAGCTGTTGCAAGAGCTGCAGCAGCTATACCGTAGCTATACCCGTAGCTATACCGGCTTGGGATTAAAAAAAAAAAAAAATTCTCTCCCGGTCTTCGCTTCCATTGCTATATAAGTTTGGGCTTAACACCATGCGCTCTGCCCTGGATATGGTACAATGGATGCTCACCGTAAGTTGTGACTGTGTCCAGGACACGGAGTAAGATCCAAGACTATAGGGCCCCCAGCCAATCAGCACTTCAGCAGCAGACAAAATGGACATGCCCACTAGGTGGACGCTACAGAGAATACACCCCCCATGCGTCCATGTGCGGACAGACCAAACGGATATCTATAGCTGTGTGTGTTTGCTCCTGCGCAGGCAGAAGCGGCCTATTCATTTACTGCATCAAACTAACCTGGGCGATTTCGTTTAATCGCTCGATCATGAAAATAGGCCGTGTGGCAACGACAACCCGCCAGAAAAGAAAAGAAGAAAAAAATGCATTCCGAGGACAATAATCTCCTGGAATATCGATCAGAAGAGACAGCCGTGTGTTTCAATGATGATATTGTACTTCGTACCGCTTCGCGTATGCATGATCGTGTGAAGGAACGTCGGCCCCGGATGAAAACGTCGTTTGGTATATTCGTCCCACATTCCTCCGGGGCAATGGCGCGCACGGCCACGTTTGCTCGATGTGCGTGCTTTTTTTTTTTTTTTTTCTTTTGATTGGAAAGCAATATCTTAGTCGAGGAAGTGAAACAGCGCAGTGACCTGCGTTCTCATCCTAACAACTTCAATATAGATTTAGCGCTTGCGCTGCTTTCTCTCAAACTTCGTAGCAATAGGCAAAGCCACCTAGAGGTAGCACAAGGCCTGCGCGCTCTGCTTTTTATGACGTCATGCTACTAGGGCCGACTGCCGTAGAACCTAATGGGAAAGCTGCCGACATGGCTGCGGTGATTTTGACGTCACCGCTGTCGTCACGCCGGAATTGGCAATGGAAACAAGGTCGATCCAAATAGGTCGCGAAGCTTCGGGTGATATGCGGTTGAGAACCAATTGTCACCGACATCAGCAAGAATGGTTAGGGGAGCAGAGATTGAAGCGCGACTATGTGTTAGGAGGGAACAAACGTTGAGAAAAAAAAAACGTTTTTCGATTTAAGCGAGAAATAGTTTGATTCATTCAACGAAAATAAAATTCGTAATAAATTTTATATACGCGTAGCGAGGAATTTTTTAAAAAGACAACTCTATTTTACACTATCATGAACAATAAAAATACCTCTCCTTTTTTAGAGCCAACTATATATAAAAGGGGGTGTTGACGCCTCTATCACTTGCAGTGCAATACAGCTGTTGGAAGTGTGCAGAAAGGCGTGCTCGTACAGTTCACCTGTTGCAATGCGCCCCCTTAGAGGTGTTGTTGTTTGCTGATTGTCGATGATTGTCTGAATTCTGGTGGCGCGGGTATAGTTTCATCGTTTCTTAACGTCTTCAGTCAAAAGCGGCGAGTTACGACCACAAGTGTTTACTTTAGCTGTTTTCGTGCGGCTGCGCTGGCCGACGGGCTTGGCGTCTCGCGATGCGACCTACACCCAAAGATTTCGTCGGCCTGCAAAGAAACAATGTCCGGGCAGGCGTGCGATTCGACACCCGTACAGCTGACCGGTTGCTGCATCGCTTTCCGAGGTGAAAGCTCGAAACGCCCATCGAGTCGAATTGCGGGGCACCTGGATATATACAGATCTAATGGCAGGCCATCAAAACAAATTTCGCGCTTTTGTTAACAAAAATGGCGTCACTTCTGTTTTTAACGGATATGGCGTCACATTATTTTTTTTCTTCCGCCGGAAGTGTTCCCTCGTTTTGAACAACGTTAGTATCTATAAACGTTGGTTTTGAACGTATGGGTATGGGCTTCATTGGAAGCTTCGCTACCAGGTATATTTACCTTGATGGGAATTTCAGTCCATGACTTCATAAAGCAGATTGCACAGGCCTTGCAGACAACTTTCTGTGGCAATGAAGGAAAAGCTACGGGCGCGTGGCTGCTGCACATGTGTTACTGCGCCAAGTAGTCCGGCAGCGTTTGACAGTGCTTTTGTTTGCTCGAACAGACGCTGTGGATACCATAGCTGAATCGACGCAGCTTCCACGTGCGATGGTTTCGCGTTTGTTGAGACGCAGAAGGGAAAAACCGCAAAATAATCAAAGTTTTACACTCAGTGGTGTGTTCTGTCTTATTGAACTGTTGCTAATAAGCTGTTTATGTTTTCTCTTCCCCTGCCTAAACCAACGTGGATTAAAACGCGGGACTCTCTTCAGAAGCGCTCTCACTTGTGCGCGCTTTGCCTCCGTAGCTTTCCCTTCATTGCCACAGAAAGTTGTCCGCGAGTATAGGAGGCTTTTTTTTTACGATCTGCATCGCTCGGTCGTCTGCTATGCTGTGACTCGTGGTGCGGCACGACGAACAGACGACCAATCTAAAAACGCTGCAGACGACAGAGCGAGTGCCAGAACGTCACGACGTTCAGCTCGCACGAGACCACCTTCTGCGCCATGACGTCACGACACATACGCCTCTTGGGAAATGAAACCGAAACTGGGTCGTAAAAACGCTATTACGGTAAATTGTTCAGGGCATTTTTTTTTCTTTCTTGGGTTTCGAGGTCCCATTCGAAAATTTTGTTCAGTGCTCCGTCGCGTTCTTTTCTTTTAGCAGCGAAGCTGTTTACGCTATCCGTAACTCCGTAAGTCGTCCGCGAAAAACTGCGCCGAGCTATGACGTCACCTCGCGTTGCCTAGTAACCGCCGGTGCAGGTGCGCGCTCGCTTCGCCCGACACAGACACGGCTCCGCCGAGCTCCCGCCAGCTGCGCGCTACTGCGCGTGCTCCGTGAGTCAGACGTGACGTCACGGTCAACTGTGCATGCGCTCCTTCGTTCCGTATGAAAGCCGGTGCGCGGTGGCGGCGCGTCAAACGTAGACATGGGAGACCAAGGGAGGTTCGCACTGCCGAGGAAGAAGCCGCTTACCAAGAATCGCGGCGCGCTGCTAAGCAAGACTGCCAGCGTCGACGCCGATTGGACCCAGCACGGTTAGCCGATTAAGTCGCTGCAAAACGACGACGGCGAGCCGGAGACCCCGAGTACGTCCAGCGAGAGAATGCTAGGGAACGGGAGAGAAAACGTCGGCTCTGAGAAGATCAGAAGATCCCGACGGGAGAGCAGCCGAGAACGAACGATACCGATCAGCTGCGCTGTGCCTTTAGCCTTGCGCCACTAGTGCAAGCTACCCCGATTTTTTTTTTCTGGCTTATCAAACCTCATTTCACGGTATTAAGATTGGCTCCTGTCTCTCACCTTTTAATTTGTATTCTCCAAAGGTAATTTACTAATACAGCTAAACTTATTTCTATGTAGTGCGTAACTTAAAAAAAGAAAACTAACCGTATAGCAAGGTACGCAGCTGGGCAAGTCGATTAACATTCGTTTTGCTTGCAGCACTAAATGTGCGCAAGCGAGATAGAAGCGTATACAGGACAGGCGCTGACTAAACTTTAGAGGGACATTATCAGTAGATATTCGAGCCACATTGGTAGATTACCTGCTAGCATTGAGCCATTTACCGGCATTATACTGCGAGCGAGGTATTCGTAAGCCGTAAAGGACGCGATGACAAAAGATTAGTGGCGCCACGCCGCTTTGAAATATCTGCAGCAACTCCCTCTGACGTCATATATGTTGGCAGTGTCTGCACGTCTCTAATTGCTACTGATTGGGAACGGCCTGGTAGACATAACCTTAAAACTGTGGTGAAACTGGTAGTTTCTACAAGAAAATTTAACGAAAAAGCGAAGCCTCCGTGATTCGCACATTGAGCTTCCTAAGAAACTCAGGGAATGCTGTAGATTCCGCAAATATATTAGGCCACGTTTCTAAATGAGCCACGAACTTCGATCGTCCGATGAATGAATGCCAAGCTGTAGCGACCAACGCGCGTTAGCAGGCGTTGGAGTTTTGAAATTTGGAGGACGTTTAAGTTTCGCCTTTAAGAGCGGAATCGCGTTAGCATTCAAAGATCCCTGGCTGCTTATCAGGCTTTTTTCTCGTATATTCAAATTACAATCCGACGCTATCACGTCTGTAGGTTGTGATTAAGTCGTACTTTACGATTTTTCTGACGGATTTTACTTTGAGAAATTCAATTTTTGTTCACTAACGCCTTGCGCCACGCGGAGGGCCTGTGTGGTCTGGGTGGTTCGGGATGGTGAGGTCCGGCATGAATGACTTGAAAGGGTCTGAAGGCGAGCTCGTTGGTACGCATTCACGGTGTAAAAAACAGCGCTAAAGACACGGGCAGGAGGACTGAGCCGTTATCGACACAGTCGAGCACGTGAAATTTTTGAAACCTTCACGATGATGCGCATAGGTCCGTTATGCGTCAGCTCCCCTTCACTCGTTCTGACCGACAAGGAAAACAGATCGATATCTACTTGACTAATCGTTATATGATTGTTAGTTTTACCTTCAGACCCAAGCGCGACTGGCATCTAAACCCCTTTCTCCCTTCCATTTCAAGCTATATATTTGTGCACGCACAATAAAACGTTCAGCGTTCGTCATGTGTTCTTCCTTTTGTCCGTTTTTTTAGCGCTGTTTTTTTTTTTTTTTTTTTTTTTTTTTTTTTTTTTTTTTACACCATTTCGGCATGATTTCCACCGACGCCAGATTATCTGCGCGAATGGGGCCCTTAACGCATGTCGCGTTAAACTGCCTCCGCAAATGGTCCACAAGAAGCTCCGGATCGCTCCGGAATGAACATGAACCAATTACGATCGAAAGTATATACTGCAGCTAGGTTTCGAATGGCGAATTGAACGCCGTGGAAACAGCATCGACGTGCGCAAACTCGCCGAGCGTTTCCCATATAGGCGTATACGTATACGTATAAATTGCTCGTCACGTGTGAGAGTTGGCCGATGCGTTGGCAAACGATCGAGATACGTGCCTTTCTAACACTCGCTATACTGCGCTCGCTCGTTCACCACTCTCACCATCGACCCGCGAAGGCGCTTAGCTGGAACCGGTTCAGTGTTTTGATTTCCCGACGGCAGTGCTGCTGGTTGCATCCTTCTTTACGTAGCCACGACCTTGCGCTAAGTCTAGTCGCGGGGGTGCCGAGCGAAGCGGCGCAGCAGGTTACGAGCACAAGTGCCGCCGGATATGGATGCGACAGGGTTTGGACGAAAAAGAGAACAAAAAGAAAACTGACCGCTGGTCAGGCAAGAAAGAGTATGTAGTAAGTAGCGAATCAGCTCACGGTGGTGCTTCGTACGTGTATAACTGTGCCAGTAGCGCGAAGGCGCGCCTTGCGTGCTCGACGACGGGGAGGAAATGGAATGGAAAAGTTCGGTATATACTATATGGCGCGCGAGATTTCTAAATGCGAATCGTAGAGTTGCACTTTTGCAAAAAAGCGAATCGTAAAGCTGATTGTGTTAATAGCGAATCGTAAGATACTGTAAATAAATGTGCAACATCTTTGAGAGCAGTTGATTCAGTCAGTTCGACAATTGCTGCGATCAGTAATCAAATCGGCCAGTACACCCGTCTTCCGGCGTCCGTTTAGAAACTATATGTGCCCACGCCCAATTCTGATTGATCGCTTAATAACACCGTCCATAACGGGTAGCTGCTGGAGGCATGTGTGGCTTTGAAAAATAAATGCGTAGCCTCGTTTAAGACCACTGGGGGAAAAAAAAAGAAAGGTTGTTCTTCACTGAAGCGATGTACGGCTTTACGGCAATGAGCTCAATATATTGCTGTGCTGCCACTCGCGAAGGAAAACTTATCGTTTAACTACATTACCGTGACTGTGTACTTAAATTTCTTAAACGTTTTGCTGTTCTGACTCTTTAAATATAATTTTTAAAGCTCCTGCTTAGGTGCCTAGCGTGGACGCGACAAACTGCGACAACTGTGACTTCACCCGCTCAAGCAGCGGCATTCAACAAAATTGCTACTGCACCCAACGTTGGCCTACTCTTAGAGTCGACTACGAAAAATAACAGCAAATGACGCAGCCATTTTGTAAGCAGCATCTGTATGATATATCTGTGACAGGGACCGCATGTATACATTGCTATAGGGTCATCTTGAGGGGCTTATATATGGTTCATTGTTATGATAGGAAATTACTGCGCTAATGCAAGAGAAATGGGCACCCCACAAGAAGGAGGATCGTAGAAATGATGTACAGGGCTGTTTCTACGTGAACACTGTTTCTACGTGTATTCCTGTGTGGTGTCACTTTCTTTTCTATAGCCACAGTATAGCCCGTACACGATAACGTGCACTGCTTAAGAGGCGCGAACGTGTCGTTCATTCGCTGTTCCCGCACTTGCAGCGCCGGGTCGTCTCGTCCGATGCACGCGGCGCCAGGAACGAGATGCTGAAGATCGGCTGACGAGTGGCCGCGCCGTCCGATGCCGCTGAGCCGCTGCCGCTGCTGGCCGAGGCTTGGCGCGGCCAAGGTCTGCGCCAGCGCGCTCGGCTCCCTAGCCCTGTTCCTGCTTCTGATATCGAGGCCCACGCCGGCCTCCGTCAACCAGCACCACCACTACCGCCCAAACCCGTCCGTCGGCAAGTCCTCCGGCAACGACGACCTCTGGACGGGACCCCCGGCTTGGATCGTGCTCCGGGACAACGTCACGGTCCACCGGGGCGTGGCAGCCAACCCGCACAACTACTCGTACCTACTGGACAACCCCCAGGTCTGCGGCGACTCCGACAACGACGAGGGCGACAGGCCTCCGCTCCTGGTCGTGCTCGTCGCGTCCAACGCCAGGAACGGCGCCGAACGCCGACAGGCCATCAGGGACACCTGGGGACAGAAGTCCCTGCAGAGGGCGCTCAACTTCCGCGTCGTGTTCCTGTTGGCCGACCCGGGAGAGGCCGCGCTCGCGCAGGACCTGTTGGCCGAGAACTACGCGTACGGCGACCTGGTGCAGGAGGACTTTGCCGAGAGCTTCGAGAACCTGGCACTCAAGTCGGTGATGGGACTCAAGTGGTTCGTGACGCGCTGCCCCGGTGCCGCGTTCGCTCTTAAGACGGACGACGACATCTTCGTGCACGTGCCCAACCTTCTCAGTGGTTCGTGCACAACTCGATCTCTCGCTTTCGGGACTGATTGACACAAACGCGCGCTTTCATTTTTTTTTTTTTTTTTTTTTTTTTTGCGCAGACGACTGTCACCTTCGCCACTCGTGCACGAGCAATTCGCGCTCCTCAGCTGTTCGTCGAAGCAGGCTTTCCGCAGTAAGAGTAGTTGTAAGGGGAAGCCTGCTTCAGTGATTCCCCTAATTTCAGAGGTCTACGATAGCTTATATATCGGAAATTGTGCATGTGTGCTTGCGTGTGCGCGCGTTAGCAGCCCAGAACGTTACCATGGCAACGGTTAGCATTGATAGAAAAATAAACTGGCGAAGACACAGACACATAATTGTTCAGGACACTTGGCGGAAGTGCTGGCCGTGTGCAAACTAGCTGGAGCGGATCACTGGTAACCATGCAAAGCGCCCAGATTAGCAATCTATCCGTGGAACTTACTGCCCTCGCCCACTCCAACTTCTGGTCCCTTGACAAGCAGAACGCCCGTTACCAGTGTATCGCTCGCATTGCATCATTTTTTTTCTTATATATTGTCGTTACTTGTGTGCTCCACCCCTTATGTAGTAAAATATCCACTCATGGGCGTCTTTAAGGTAATGAAATATAACGAAATATAATGAAATGATGTTAAAATTTACGCTGCTTGCATTTACAGTTTACACGCCAGGGTAGGATGCAGCTTGAAACTGAAAACCCGTACGCGAATCTTTCTATCGGATTCTGCAGCAGATTATGGAAAGTCGGCGACTTTTGCCCCGTTCCCATTTTATAGCCACTTCAAATAATCAGGGAAAAAAGAAAGAAAAGCAAAGCGGCTGCTGCCAGCTAAAATCTGCACAATACGGAATTCAACTGGTAATTATTCTCACTTGACGCGGCTGGTAATTTAGCAGTAGCCCTGAGTAGCCATTACGCCTCTAGGCTGTTGACGTTCAGTTAAGGGAATTACTAAAGAGAAAATCATGAGCCATTCAACTCTGTGAAGGTGGATGACCAGCGAAGCTGTTTAGTCCACGACTCAGAGGTGATACAGAGTAGGGAGGCCTCGTATAGTCCGGACTCCCGAGGAGTAACGCGCCTAATAATAGCGACGGCAGGAACAGAGACGAGAATGCAATCGTCGCCGAGAGTGCGCACTACACGCGGCCTCCCCATTAAGATGAGAGAAGTGATATTCAAAATGGAGAAGGGGAGAGCGGCCGGAAACTAGGCACGCAAGCGGTTGGAACGCCGACAAAGAGAGGGCGGTGCGAACGTAGACATGGCCGACGCGTGTCGGCCTTTTGGCCTAAGATCGGATCGTAGTATCTGTTACCCTTGTTCCTCGGACCTCTTTGGTTACCAGGTGTGACAAGGGAAGTTCAAGGGCGCGTTACAGGTCCCGGAGCCCACCATCCGGTGTTCACAGGGGTATGTGCCATTGCACTTGGACCCTTTCTGCACTACCAACAGGATCGGCCCACATTTTTGCTCACGCACACGAAAAATGCACGGAAGTCTAGCCATAAACAGCTTCGCTGTAAAAATTATTGCGCCTGTACTAAACTCGCGGACTTTCTGTGGCTATGAAGGGAAAGCTACGGGCACGTGGCTGCTGCACATGTGTTACCTTATGTAGTCCGGCAGCGGGTGACAGTGCTTTTGGTTGCTCGGAACAGAGGCTTAATCGACGCTACTTCCACGTGAAACGGTTTCGCGTTTGCCCATGACGCGGAAGGGAAAAGCCACGAAATTAGTAAACTTAACACTCAATGGTGTGTGCCGTCTTATATAACTCTTGCTAACAAGGTGTTTATGTTTTCTCTTCCCCAGCCTAAACAAACGTCGATTAAAACGCGGGACTCTTATGAGAAGCGCTCTCACTTCTGCGAGCTTTGCCTCCGTAGCTTTCCCTTCATAGCCAGAGAAAGTTGTCCGCGAGTATAAAACGTATACCCTTCTAAAAAAAAAAAAAAAAAAAAAAAAAAAAAAAAGAATAAGAAAACCTTCCTACCACGAGAGGTAGATACTAGCCATCACTGCGCCAAAACGAAAGACAGGTGGGTGGTAGTAGTGGTGAAAACTTATTGTCCCTAAATCTGGTGGCGACGCCGCCTTGACACACCAGCTCGCCACGAGGTCGTGGATTTTGAAGGCGTCTGCTCAGGCGGGCGATTCTAGGAGGTGTTAGCTCAGACCTGGTTAATATTTTATCGGTAAGACTCGACTACACTGCGCTATAAAACAAAGATTAGGAAGTTGCGAGAACTTTTACTGAGCT
Organism: Dermacentor silvarum; assembly: GCF_013339745.2. Classification (NCBI taxonomy): domain Eukaryota; kingdom Metazoa; phylum Arthropoda; class Arachnida; order Ixodida; family Ixodidae; genus Dermacentor; species Dermacentor silvarum. The sequence continues at coordinate 26,437,099 of NC_051160.1, read as the reverse complement.
ACAACGGTCGAAATGCGAAAAAAAAAAAAATGGCAGTCACTTAAGTATCCTTACGTGATTTGAATGCGAAAGCATGAATTGTTTACGTCCACGATACGTGACATCGTACATTGTCACGTGTCCTTCACAACCGTACCTTAATCCACTTTGCTCTGATTTGTGCCAACCTTCCTTAATTCACTTTACTCCACCTTAAGTTACCTGACTCCGACTTGTGTAATTCTTAATTACCACAGACGTCATCTTCGGTACCACTCGTTGCCTACTACGCCGGCTTTTTCTGCCTCATGGAACATATAACGCTTTCGCATTAAAAAAGAAAATGAAATCCATGACGTCTCACTACGCACCGCGCTGGAGTTTAGGCGCGAAATTCAAAAATAGAATTTCTATTTTCGTTTTCTCTCCTGCGAAATTAACGAAAATAGAGTTTTGAAAGAAAACTTTATCGGTGTATACTGAATGAGCGTTTGTACTTAAAGCGCTGCTTCCTTTCTCCCCGCAGCGCTGGACGGGCCGTCCATGGAGGACGCCATCTTGTGCCACTCGAACCCGGTGCGCCGCATCCTGCGTCACGGCGAGGGCCCGCTGCCCAACCGCTACCTCAAGTACTGCGTGCCCCGGGACCAGCTTCCCGGAGAGCTGTTCCCGCGCTACTGCGGGGGCTTCGCCTACGCCTTCTCGCAGTCGTCGGCGCGGAGGCTGTACCAGGCGTCCCAAGCGACGCCCACGTTCTTCATCGAGGACGCCTACGTGACGGGCTTCTGCCGCCTCAAGGCCGGCCTGCGCACCCTCGAGCACCCGGGCATCACCCTCAAGCCGAGGGTGACTCTAGCCCGGGCGAGCTGCGCTTTCACCCGAGAGAGCAGGATCACCTCGCACGAGCTGGGACCGCGCGACATGCGCCTGCTGTGGCGCGAAGTGAACACGCAGGCCTTCTTCTGTCCGCGACTGTTGGGCGTCATCAAAAGTCCAACCACTCGGTGACGGCGCGACTCGAAAGCGAGCGCTGTACGAACGCCTTCCAATCGGGCAACTCCAGGCTGGACGAAGCGAGCTCAGCTAGCCATGTGACTGACGGACGCCATTGTACCTTGCGCACTTGCGCGCCTTTATACGCCACGGCTTGACGGAACCCGTACTCTTCGGCGCCCCTCGCTAGTCAGTTCGCGCGTCTCTTCAAGAGTTTCTCAAGGTGAAGAGATTGCTGTGCGCGTTTAAAAGACGCTAAGTGATCGTACCAGCGTTGGGCAGCAAAAGTTGGTCACCCGTTTAAACCAGCAGCCATGTGCAAACACTTTCCCCTTACTACCAACCAGCGCAGGAGCTGTGTCCAAGTGGCAGCTGCGCAGGTCCGTGGTGCATCATGAACTGGCACCGGCAGCTTCTACGCAAGTGCACCCTTTTAGATGACAACGATGAACTATACTAAAACCAACGCCTGTCACAGATTGGTCACCAGACCAAGAGTCTGCAATGCATTGACTGGTGTTTCAGTAAAGGACACACTGCCAGATTAGTGTAAAAACAAAACACTTAACAGAAGAATCAGCACTACACACCAACAGTGGTGCACACAATCCCCATCTAGCTAACTGATGCATGTCTAAAATTGCACTCTTGGCATGCAATTTGTATTACATGGCACCTGATCAAGTATTTCTGGACCACAGTAGGCTCCAGCAAGAATCCTTATGGTAAGAGTGGTACATGAACTTTCAAGCACAGGACAAGTTTCCAACAGCTGCATAGATGGTGTTCGTGCAATTCAAGACAAAGGGACACGCATCAGCTTTAGTCTTGCACAAACAATGCTTTTATTGTGCTACTCATGGCAGCGGGAAGTTTACACAGCAACAGCTAGTCGTCATCGTTGCCTCCAGACCTGCAGAGTCGAGGACACTAGCACATACTGTGCAGCCGCGAGCACGTGGGCCATGGTGTGTGTGTGTGGTAGTCTCAAGAATCTTCGAAGCCAGCCAGCCTGCACAGAACTTGTGCACAAGGCATCACTATTGGGCATCTCCTAGAAGCAATGATACCCAACTAATGCGAGTTGCACCTCCTGGGACCCACACGAAAAAAAGACAACAGCACTTGTAAAAGACTGTTCAACATAGTGCCACTGAGTGCCCAGTGACTGAACTTCACTTCAACAAAACACTACTTTAATGAGTTCCGGGAGTGGGAGTCATCGATAGTACTAAGTGCCACACTTCACACGAGTTTGTGCAGCTACCACGAATGGTCAAGTACAAGTGTTCTGCGAAGCAAACAGCCAGCCACCGCAGCAAATGACGGGCCCAACTCCAGCATTTTCAAGCATCATTTTGAATGTATAATGTGAATCATTATGTTAATTAAAGGGCATTACGACTTCCCTGGAGTGGTGCGCTGTCAAGCATAGATGCACTGTCATGAATGAAAATGCGACCTGGTTTTCACTTAGCAATGCGGGAACCACAAATGTAGACTTGTAATGATTTCAAAAGAAGCAAGGTCACTTCCATCTAGTCATTCTTACCCCCCTCCCCCGGCCACAAAGTGCCATGGTCTGCTTTCGTACACATACAATCCACAAGAAGACCATCATTAGCATTACTTTGATGCAACTGGAAACTAACCATTAGGAGTAAACTCAAGAATGTTGTTGAGGAAAATGCAAGCTACGAGGTCCTAAAGAATGCTGAACAGAAGCCAAAGGAAACTTTCATCCGTGTAAAAGGGAACATGGTATGTACATTTGCCAAGGGGCACAAGGTTGCACATTTAAGCCACTTTCTCTCATCGCTAATAGCATGTCCATAAATGAACATCACTAATATACCTCCTCTCTTGTTAGCAGCAAGCTTGTCAATGTGTCCAAACAATACTTACCTGAAAAAGAGCCAATACACCGTCAATTTTTACTCCAACTACACTCCCCTAGTCCGACACTATTATGACGTTGACAAAGTGAAAAGCGCTAGCAGCTTTACAGCCTTTACGTTTTTTTTTTCTCTTTTAACTGCAGGCATCACACCACACTAAGCAATCATCACATGTTACTAGGAAAAATATAATGTTATCACACCCACCCTGCAAACTGCACAAAGGCCCATGCAGGGTAATTGTAAACCTTTCAATGACACCAAAGGCTAGTAACTAACTTCGATGCCAACAACATTCGCTGCTTCCTTGCATTTATGTACAGCAAGAACAGAGGCTATGAAGACCCAGAACGGGGGTCATTACCCACAGAAATTGAAAGTCTCAACAAGACAACGTTCCACTGTCGTGAAGAAAAAGACAGCGAAAACTCATAGCAAAGAAATTTATAACTGCAACTTGTACATGCGTCATAAACACTTTGGGAAGATCATGCGTACACTTGAATATTAAGACAGTGGTGGAAACATTACATAAAGCTAAAGCATTGAAATTGCACAAGAGTGCTGCAATAAAGTATATATGATAAGGAAAATAAAAAAAAAGAGAATGTGTTATGTATACCTATGATAGTGACAAGGTGACTTGTCTTGTTGCTTTCAATCCTGATGGTAACTACTCAACTTGCCCAGAGCTAGCATAATATTAGCAACAGATGAGTGCAGGGAAAAGAAAAAAAAAAAAAAAAACTTCCGAGCCATTTTACAGAACAGAAAAGGAAAGGTCGAGCCGGTCTACACGCATGCGTTCAAATCACCGGAGAGAGGGGGACAGCAGTAGTTCGGCAACGACAGGCAGACGCAGCACGACACACCGTTCACCAATCCCAGTTGATGGTCAGTGCTGAACATCTTTTGGGGCCTCGGGAGCCTTCTGTACCCACGTCCGTTCCATTTTTTAAGTATCGTCAATCTCACACTTCAGACAAAATGCAGCAAAACTGTTTTCTCTAAACATCCGTGGGAGCCAATAGCAGCTCCAAATGGCTTCCCGCCCCTATCAAAGACAAAAATTTCAGTCGAGCCAGTTTCATTTTTTTTTTCTAATTAAGAAGGGAAGAAACAAAAACAAAGAAGGCAGGGACACTGTACATGATGGTAATGTGCGAACTGAAATGGGGAGGCGGCAGGGGAGGGATGATGTCTTCAAGAAGACGGGAAACGATGCAAGCACTTGAGTCAGTGTGTGCGGCGCTTGCCACTGCTCCTGGTTGACGACGATGTGGCGGCGTCCTTGAGAGGGCTCGCCGGCCCGCGCTTCGCTGAGCCGTGGTCTTCACTGTCGCTGTCGCAACAAGGCCTTTTCGACACGCGCTTGGACGTTCGCTTGCTGCCAGTTTCTTCGTCCTCGAAACACGGAGCATGTGGAAACCGTCCAAGCCCGTGGTGGGACAGAAGGCGCTCAAAGGTGCCCAGCAGGGAGACACCAGACGAGTGCTCCAGCGATCCGGGCCTGTTGTAGACGCTGCAGTTCTGGAAGATGAGGTAGATGTCGGCCACAAACTCCTTGGTGGTGCGGTACTCCATGCCGCTCAGTTTGCCCCTAATCTTGCCCAAGTCCATAGGTCGCCGGATGACATCATAGTAGTCAGGAACATCCTGAAAAAGAAGGCTGGCTGTTACCAATACAGGTTCTCGAGGACACAATTTCTCTAAAAAAGATGAGCGTCTCGTAAAGAACGAGATGAACAAGGTCCGAAAAAGAAAAATACCACTTGTGAAGTCTGAATCACGCATGCTTGTCTACAGACAAAACACAAGGGCATTTGTTCACTGCTGGGACCTTGGATAGGGATGAAATGTATGCAACTGCAACAAGCTTAAAACAAGGTATACAGATTGAAGACTAGTTATGACTGCTGGTTTGTGTTAGCAAGAATGCATTCCATCTGAGAATGGATAGCTAACACAGTCAATTTACGTTAATTCAGCCCTGATGGCACCGACGAAATTGGTTGAATTAACCAGCAGGCCCAATTGAACAAGAGGCAGAAAAAAATGTCAAAAAACACCGCTCATTATTATTTGGCAGTATTTGACCTGACTAACACGTCCCCACTTTTTATGAGTTTCAATGTAGTGCACTAACGTAGAAATGGAACATGCACCAAATTCTTTAGCAGGAAAAATGTAGCATGCCTCTGATTCTGACAATAAGAAGGATGTCACAGATCAGCTAGAAAGATTACATGCCTGCAGACAGAGAGGCCAGCAATGCGCTTTTCGGCGGTCTCAAAGGCAGGATAGCGTGGCTGATCCTGGCAGATAGTGTAGCGATGCAATTTAGTCGACGCTCACACATCCTGGGCCCTTTTGTAGCCAACAGTCCCTAATGTCCATCATCACACTTGGACGGCACTTTTATCACTGTATATGACGAACCACAACATCCCATCCTCTCCACAGTCCATAGCATGTTTGATATATCGCGTTTATCAAACGGCTCAGCAAAAATCATGAACGGGAAGATAGCCCATTGCTAGACCAACCACTTCGCTAGTTCATTCTGTGATGCAATCATCCAGAATGCCAAAAACACGTGATGAAACTTGATGCCGCAATGCTTAACATGTAAATAAATTACCGTGTGAATGTGCTTTTGCAATCGGACTGAAAACAACCCGTCGTCATCGTTACACTATGCAAGTACTTGTACAGGTCTCAAAGATAGAAATTCAAGGATATTCAAGGACTTTCAAGGACTTTCAAGGCCTTGCAAAAGCTTTTTCAAGGGTGCAGAGCGGTATCCCATGTAGCAATTTTTTACTATAGCAATGCTTCCAAACAAAGTTGGTAAAATTCGCACTTCGTCATATTGAAATAAAAAAAAAAAGAATTAAAAGAAAAAGAAGCTGCATATTAGAATTGGGTAAACACTATAGTAAGTTATTACTAATAACTTATTGTGAGCTACCGTTGTTGATTTATTTTGTTTTTAAATCTTCCTGGGGCTGGGCGAAAATTTTTGACAGGAGAGGACGTGTTCGATGCATTCACTGTACGTGCGGCATAGACAGATGCTGCCGATGTTGGAGTGTGCACTGGGGTCAGGTGCACGCTTGACGCCCAGCCAAGTTTGAATTATCCAGCGAAGGTTAATAACAAAAGATGAGACCGGAGTTCAATTAACCGAAGTCTACTGTAGCTGACAAGAACTGAGATGGCAGAATAGTTGTCTCATAAGCACCACTGAAGTCAACATCTTCATTTTTACAACTTGCCCTCACCCATGCTTGCAGGAAACACATTTATCCACTCACCCGACGACTGACTGCGCAGTGGAAAGGCCATGAATTCTGGTCGTGGACAAGTGACTGCAGAATCTCGTCACAGGCTTTGAAGTCAAGTGGGAGATCTTGGCTGGAGCGCCGTGATGAAGCCCGTGATGTAACGCCTGTCACAATAGACAGTGATCAATGTTTGCACAGCAGCTAGGTTTCACTTAAAGCTTGCAATGAGCTCTGATATACTGCTCATGCTCTAAACAGTGTCTTTAGACATCTCCGATTGTGATAGAACTTTAAAAACTAATCGGAAATCACAAATGTACAGCAGAAACTCGTTAATACAATTCTGTTACGTATGACTTCCCGGCGCCAACTTCATGATCGAGAACACAAAAAATGACCCTAATACATTTACGCTTCTTTATTACCGGTTCGTGTGCTCCCAGAAAACACAATCTTTCGGCACCAATGTTCAAGTACATCACCAAACTGCGATCGTATGATAGGTACATTTTCCGGCTACTAGAAAACAGGAGAAGGCGTGAGGCGTATGCAATCAAGAACAGTAGCCACCCGCTGCAGCAGCTTCCCTGCAATACTTGCTCGCCCATCTCATGTGATAACGAGCGACATGCATCAAGTTTCCTATTCTGGTACCAGCAAATCTCCCCTCGGGTAGCTGCACGCCACATTCACAGCTATCGCTGCCAACTCTATCGCACTAAGCATCTTCACCTATTTCACAGCTTGTGGGGCATAGTGCTGTTGAAAGCGTACTGCATGCTTATATAATAAGCGATAACCAGAACGCACTGCTGTTCCCTGCTACGGGCAGCGTTAGGCGAGTGTCATGTTTAGATTGTTGTAGGCAGGGTCGCCGACCAGCTCGATTTCGTTTTGGTTTCCCATCGCTGTCCTAAAACACTATGCAATAGGAAAACGACAAGGTGCATCCGTGCGTCTCGGGTCACTCAGGTCCTACCAGCTTGACATGCATTGGGATCGCGTGCTGCCACAATTTGCATCGAGTGGGCGCCACGAAACTTCCCACCAAAATGACCCGCCGAAATGCACTGCTCGAAGAAGCTGTTAACTCGGGCCAAATTTGAGGAAGCTTGCCGAAGTCGCAAACATGACAATGCGCGTCTCCGGATGCTCGGGCCACACAAGCTCGGCGCGCATGGTCATCTACTGCAACAATTCGCATGTTTCGCATTACGTAGATGCTAACTACAGTTGTCTTACATTTTTTTTTGTAATTTTGGATCGTATGTTTCTCCAGCTAGTACTTCTTGCTTGCATTTTTTCCCCCCAGAATGTATGAACGAGGTTCTACTGCACATAATTTGTGTTTGCTTCTTCCCAGAGTTGCATCTCCGGCCACACGTCATGTTTTTGCAGACTAATAGGAATATGTAGTGACAAATTTCCTGCCTCTTTTTATTGAATGAAGAGATGACAACAGTTATCGAGATATGAAGCCTCTATTTGATCAGTAGTCCGCCGGGAACTATGTTTAGATATGCACTAAACGATGTACGAATTCCGCCCAATGCCAGTTAAGCAGTTACTTACCGGCCGGAAAATAACTATGTCACGATGCTCTCAAACATACGCACTCACACAGGCTTTACTTGAGGGTAGGCAGCAAAAAAATCGGTTATCTTCACTTGCCGCCGTGGTGACTTTGCCACGACGACGGCATCTTCAAACTCGATAAGGCCGCGTGCCGTTTGTCCACGAGGCCCCGCTTATTAACTAAACTAACAAGCACAGTTTAACGCATGCACAGGTAAACATGAACACATTTAGCTCGATGACAGCGGAAATTCGCTGTCAATACGCTGGAGTGAGGAGGCGTGGCAGCATCAGCGAACATGCCGCCGTGACGCAAACAGGGCGTCGAAGCACAGCGCATACGAAGCTACCGGCGCTAGTTGCAGTTTGTCTGAAGATCGCTTTGAAGATGAGGCCCAGGCAGGTGCACACTTTTTGCACGTCGCAGATCGCTTTTTTTGCAGATCGCTTTCAAGATACGGCGCTCGTGCGGTGGCCGCTGAAGTAAATCCCTCCCTTTCTCACCTCCCCTGCCATACCTTGCGCGCAACAAAAGTTCACTTCCACCCCATCTTTCTCCCTCGCGCGTGCGAGATTGAGCTGACCCCCCTGCAAGCTTTCACTCGCACATACAGCGTACAGTGCGCGGCGACATCGTCGCCGCGTTTGGACTTAATACGAAACCTCAAAGCGACATCCACAGTGATGGCAGAAATGCGCTTCACAATAAAATGTGCTTCCGTGCGGTTACTACTTGAATTCAACAGCGAGAGCAAATTCGCACCCCCTACCGGCAGCTTCTTCGCGTTACTGGGAGCTAATCTCGACGGCCATGCTTTTGTTCGTGGCAATCGGCAACAGCTGCATGAGCAGGAAATGCGTCATGGTGACCATGGCTATCGCTGGCGACTGTCATCCAAGCGTTGCAACTCGAGAATCGAACGTCTGTGCACATGAGATTTCACCGATTTTGTGCCTGTGCGCGAAGAACAAGAAAGAAAAATAGTACGCCCTAACCGTTTGGTGGGCAATGAGTGCCAACGGCTTAAGCGGGTCTACGTATTAACGAGGTTTGACTGTAGACCCAAAACACAATCGTTCCACACCACAACTCAACCAGTGTTCTAATAAACAATAAGTGCAATATACTTATGGCATATACAGGGGGCAGTTATGGGCCATAGTGACAAAATACCCTGTCCGACGTGCGCTTGCAAGAATATATGTGTGGGCGAACATTACTAAAGCAACAAGCACAGTGCAACTAAAAACAGACACCAACAAGAATGAAGTCCCATTAATGGCCACATTACCGTATTTACTCAAATCCAACGAGTACTTTTTTTATGATAAAACAGGTCCAAAAAGTGAGTGCGCAGTAGAATTGAGTAGGGCCCTAAATCTGTAACTAGAGTGTACTAGAATGGGGGAGTGGGTCCAGCAGGTCAAGTGCAGAGGGCGAAGCAAAAAACGTTGAAATTGTGGCAGCGCTGCCGTTGCCTTATTCTGAATCTCCGCCCAATAAACGTTGGCTCCGGCTGTTTCGGCAGCGCTCATTGGCTAAGGTGAGCTCACGAGCCGAGTAGCTGTCGTCTGCTCGACGCACCGTTGTTGTTGCGTCGTTTGCATTCTTTCCACCGCTCTTTTTACATTTTATTTACAATAGATCTGTGGGGAATAATCTCAACGTTACCGACACCGAGTATCCGCCTGTCAACGCTCTATGCAGCTGCGGTAGGGTCTCCGAAGCAACGACAAGCGTGTGGCCAGCGTGCGGGGCCGCTCATTCGGCAGAAAGCGACGGTGGTGCCACCAAGTTTTCAATAAAGAAAGCCTCAACCTGTGTTGCACCCACTACCCCAATCTCGTACACTCTACTGTAACCATATTGCCACTGGCCTTTCAAAATGGCCGCCTCGTACACGCTTCGAGCCTAGCTTCCGTAGCTTCCTCCATGTGCTGTAGTATGTGTGCGTAGGCATTAATCTACCATCTGTCTTCCCGTTTTCTGTGTTTGCTCTATCAGCATGAAGTGCCAAGTTCATCATGATGCCGTATTTAAAAGGAAAGTGATCATGTGTGCAGAGACAGGCGAAAATCGGGCCGCATCACGAGTACTCGGAGTACCCGAAACTTGCGTGCGGGACTGGCGCAAACAAATGAGATGATTTCTGCTAGCAAAGCAACACGGAAGGGTTTCAGTGGACCAAAGCAGGATGCATTCTGCGACGATCCACTTCCGACGTTATGATCGCCTTGGCCCTATCTTGAAAGCGATCTGCGATGGGGACAGAGTCCGCCGCGCACTTTGTTTTCGCTGCTTACAGTTTGCGTTGAAACGAGAGGCAGCACATGAAGGTCAATCCGTTCCCTGCCGCCACCGCAGTCATCGAGCGAGAAGTGTTCATGTTTGCTCGTGTGCGCGTGACATCATGCTTGTTAATTTAGTTAGTAAGCGAATGTTAGCAAGTTTATACGGCTGATAAAACTACTATCCTTACTTCGTATAGCAGTCTACTAATTTGCTATCACAATTGATGCTTAGCCTTTTGGGCGAAACTGCATTTTAAAAAAAATTCATCGCAGCTTTAGTGCATTCGTAGTAAATCTTTGTTTTTTTCAAATGAGAGAAAGTTTTATTTGTGTATGAAAGCATGAGGTGCATGGTATAATCAAGTAAATACAATATCAGCAGGAGCATCAAACCTGATTTGTCTAGCAGCTCGTGCTTTGTTCAAAGTACAGTTGTAGCAAATGCCACCGAGCACAATTGTCACAACAAACTTGTACTACTCTCAAGTTTTCTACAGACCAACACACGATAGCCTAGCCTTACCTTCCTCGCTGACCGAGGATGAATCCTCCCAGCTGACCCTGGAGCGCTTGAAGCTTATTCGGGGCGGTCGGTATGGGTCAGAAGGTGCGGCAGACTGAGGCTGCTTTTTGCCTGCAGAAAACAGAAGCGCATGGCTTTCTGTAAGTGGCTTCCTACTTAATTTCCAATATAATGCCGCAAGATGCGAAGAACAGCACACAGAACGAGGGTGGTGCGACAAAAAACACAAACTCTATATTCAAGGCCCAACAATAATTGTCCTCGCCAACTTTATCTTCTTCGGAGATGCTTGCACTCGTGTCCCTCCCTTCGTTGTGTTCGTGACAATATAAAACAGTTGCACAAACTCACTCTGTTCCTTCTGCTGCCGCCTCTCGATGTAGCGCTTCGACTCTGCAGCAGCACTTTGGGACCGTGTTCTGGAGCCCTTTCCTGGGGGAGGGATTGATTGATAAGTGGGACCCCCAAGCGATGCACAGGCTACGAAAGATGCCACAGTAGAGGGCTTCCAACTAAATTTAACTACGGGTGTGCGAATACCGAATACTAGAAGATTTCGAATCAGGGGGGGATATATACTGCACCGAATGTCTAGAAAATACAGCACTGCATACGCTCAGGTGTCTCCTAGCATTGCATAACAAAGATGTTGCAAGCTATCAGCAACTTAGTTCCATAGAAAATCAAGATATAAAGTACTGTCAACTCTTATTGATTAAAGAAAACACCAAATGAGTCTGCCATCAATCATTACAGCGAAGTTCTAGTATATAAAGGTCTGGAAAAGACTTTTATTTTTAAATCAATAGACCTTCTGTTCAATAGAATCAAGTGTGTTTTTGCTCTGAAACTAATGAATTAGTGATGTTCTGTTGCTGAATAGCAATGGGGTTTTCAGTTCAATAGTGGACCTGTGCTAATCAGCAATCCCTTATTTCTCAGCAAGTTCTTATTCCCAGTTCTTAAAATACAGAAGGGCTAAACCAACTTTAGGCACTTGGGCTATCGTAAGGCCAATCTGCGCGGCAGACGAAAGGACCACGCATCACATGACTCGATCAGCACTCCACGCATAGTTGGAGCCCACAGTAAAGAGCAGGCCCTGTCCGCACCATTTCAGTGTCAGGTTTGGCGTGATTTGCCGCACGTCGAAGAACCTCACATCTGGAGTGTAATGGCAAGTTTGTGCGACGTCAGGGAGTGCTCGCAGTGACAAAGAGTCCGCTACAGTGGCGCTCTCCTTTTGTGACGAAAACAATGTGAAACGCTCCCTTGGGCGGCATCGAGCACGAGAAGCACTGCGGCGCATGTGGCACTGAGCTAGTCTCTACACCTGAATATTCGGAAAATGTAGTTTCCATTTAACGAAGTTTTCAGCTTTTTCAAGCATGTACTTGAGCCTATATGGCTTACTAGCCATCTAGCAAAAAGCTGCAAAAATGTCGGCTGAGGCACACACTACTGTATTTATTCGAATCTAGGCTGACAGTTTTTTTTCAAACAATCATATACGAAACGAAACTCTAGGGCCGGCTTAGATTCGAGGATATTGAAGAACACGCCAGTTTTTAATTGATACTGATAAATAGTATGGTGCATAGTTAGCGCCATCTAGAAAAGTCAGTATCGCGGCCGCTACTATCAGCGCCAGTAGCCAACTGAAGTACACGAGCGACATCACCATTTTGAGCTGTGTCGTATCGGTAGTATCGGTACAGTGCCTAGAATATACTTATATTCTAGACACAGTAGTATTGGTATGGTGTAGCATCGGCGCACGGCGTGGCATTATCGTAGTAAGGCACCAAACAGGCGATGCCACTATAGTACCACTTTCTAACGAACAGTTGTGCTAGCCGCAGAGGCATCGTCAAACGTTCAAGCCGGACGGGACTTCGGCATCGATGAGAAAAACGTCCGTCGTTGGAGGGGGCAACAGGAGATGCTTTTTGCGTGCGCCGCACGGAGGATGACATTTACCCAGAAACTTTGATTGTGCGCTCCTTGAAAAAGTGCAGCATCTCTAATGCTCTTAATGGTACTGAATATAGAGCACTGTTTTAAAACGGCAGTGATAAGGAAGATAGCGACAAGGCTAGCAGCGATAATGACGTAGAATGCGCTCGGCATGTTCATATTCAATAAAGCTGTTTTCATTTTGTGAACCCTGTCTTCGCTTTTGTATTCGGCCTACATTCGAGGTAAGTTTTATTTTTTTTTTCTGGCTTCGGACTTTAGGGGGTCGGCCTAGAATCGGAGTCGGCCTAGATTTGAGTAAACACGGTATTTCAAGTGTCCTTCCACATGAAAAGCCTGCCCGGTAAAAACGCCCTCAAAGTGCGAGGGCCGGGACGCAGTAGGCAGGAAACATCGCTGCGACAGCTCGCAGCGCTCGGACAAACACAAGAGCTGACGATTCTTTCTGTGCAATGGGGATGGGGGTCCTATCTGCCCTCTCCTATCGCGCATCCATGCACGTGCAAGTGCGAAGGTTGAGCCGAGACGGTTGGTGCCTTAAAGTTCATTGGATTCCCGCAAGTCTACTGTTGGTGGTCACATAATCTCAAGTTTCTGAGGTGCGGTGCGAAATATTCGCACGCGTTGTGACAGCGAATTCGTGGTCATCGAGCGAGATCTGTTAATGTTTGCGTGAGTGTGCGTAACACCGATAAAACTACGAACCTTAGTTCGTGTAGTTGTCCCCTTGCTATCGCGATCAATGCTCCGCCTTTCAGCAGAACTGCGACTTCTCTTTTTCGCTCGGGAGGAATAGCCGTATCTTTTTACACCTTTGTATTTTTGTGGGTACCGGCTGCGGGCACCGAGCGCGGCCAGCCATGGCATTCAAGATTTAAGGCGCCGCGCTACGCAACACGGAAATCTCGGACGTCGTGAGCGAGCCACGTTGATGCATTGCTCTCGCCGCGATCTGCAACACACGCTCCGGCGTTCATAATCACGCTCTCATGGCGTGACCTTCTTGTGATTTGTTTACAAGTGCTTACTGACAAGATACTATCTACCAGGAAGGCTCTGGGAAATTGTGAAGCTGTTTTTACTACTAAAACGCTGCTAATTCTGCTATATCACTGCTAATTCAAACGTCGAATTAAGGAAATTCGTGATTCAACGTAGTTTTTCATTGCAAGTACAACTTCATTATATCGAGGTTTGATCTAGTAGGTATCCGAGTCGCGAATCGACTTATTTGAACGGTCGCTATTCGATTCAAGTATTCGCACACCCCTAAATTGAACCATTCTGTAATCGGCACCCAAGTCCAAGTATACAAGCATGGGCTCGATCACAAAGTTAATCGACAGTTCAACATGAGCCCCATCTAACGAGGCACCGCTAACTAAAAGATTCACGTCGTGCTCAGGCACACTGCGCAAGGAAACAAGCACACACCCCTTCCTCCTCTAGACGAACGCTGTTTTGCGACCGTGCACTTGTGGCAGTTCCACGTTCCTCTTGGTAGCCTGCGCAGTGGTGGTTGTGTGCATTCCAGGTGGTAGGCCAGCGGGCAGGAATCGCAGCAGATGAGTGTGCCACCCTTGCCGCATGCGTCACACGAATCGTCGTTGCCATCGGACAAAGATTCGGCTCTGCGGACAAACACAGAAGCAAGCCGAGATAAGGCATCCTATAAACACTTGTAGTCGAGAGTTTGGTAAGAAGGACTTATCTGATCAGTTAGATTACGTTACGCGACTGCAGTCACGGACCAAGTCAGAAGTTAGCCGACATTTCAGTTCCTTGTTCACAGCACAGATGGTGTAGGTGTCAGTTTAAGTACGCAGCACATGGTCTAATGAGTGTAAAAATCATTGTCGCATGGAGCTCATCAAAGAAACACCACTACACTCCTCAGAGCTTCCTTAAAATTACATGCTGCATAACCGAGACTCAGCATGCCCCCCAGCCAATAAAATAAGCAATATCTAAACACCAAAAAGAAACTTGTTTAAAGTGTCAATAACCTAAGCGCCAAAGCAAACTATTGACAACCTATTTTTGCAAAAAGCGTTGCAGAGCCCGAAAACCTACGATACTGAACCCCCCCCCCAGTGCATTTCTTTACTCTAATTTATACATAGCTGGCAAAGCTGCGGAGGATAAAGCAACTTTACACAATTTCTGTGTTCTTGACCAAAAAAGTTTGCGCTACGCGACTGTAAGAACACGGAATGCGCTACACAATTAGGCAGGCGCCAATTTCATACATTGTTGTTACAATATATGAAGCAATTGTCACAAAGGACGTCCCATATGTGAACCTTCTAAACAGGGAATGGCGAGTGGAGTGACACATCAGTACAACTGCACTCATCGCACAGCTTCCCACAGCACACCGCCTGCAAATTTGACCGATACAGTGTATCACACACTGGAAGCTGAAGGCATACAAATAGTTAAACCTCAATATAACAGTGTTCTTGCACACGATTTCAACATAACAAAATTAGTGTCAAAGTAGCTAGGCCAAGTGTTACCACGATGGTGGCTATGGCTGCCAGCGGATCTGTGTGCAAGATCGCTGGTTTGAGGTGGTGAGATAACCAAAATGGCAGCGATGGCCACTTCGATTAATGCCGTTTCAGACTTGTGGTCGTGGCAAAAAGTCTGGAAAATTGGACGGTTTAGGTTTTTTGCGTCCGAAATTTCTGACATTCTTATACATTGACTCTATGGGGTACGTGGTGCCGCCTCCCAGGCATCTGAAAAATCGGGCGTCCGGAAAATCGGTCGTTGACTGTATTCAGTTCGGAAGTAGCAACAATAATTTTCAATGCACTCGAAACAAATACAACCGCTATTCACAAAACCACAATGAGTCAAGCACCACCAGTCTTGAAAGCTCATTAAGACGGCGTCTGCTAGAAAAAGTAACTCTGCTCCTCGGGCAACTGCAAGCCTTGAAATTGCAAACGGCTTCAAGGTGGCACTTAGCAGCAGCACCAAATGACCACGAGACGTCAGTGCTTGTCTCATCAACAAACAAAACCCATTGCTACATTTTTGACGAATAGAGTGGATCTGTTCCTCACTCGCTCTCATTCTCAGCAGCATCGGACCCTTCTTCCTCCTCCTCATCTTCTTCCTCGTCTTCCTCCTCCTGGTCGTCGTCCTCTTCTTCCTCAATGTACTTGCGCTTGGCAGGGGAGGCCGGCTTCTCCTTGGGACGACAGGATATGCAGTACCAGTCGCCCTTGGGAATTACCTGCACGGACGAAGACAGACACATTCACTCGTACCTTGACCACCTGGTGTTTTTTTCATAATGCGCACGTCACCTAAAAACGTACTTGCCAACCTGCGAACTTCTGTAAAGGTCTCGTGGCACTCAGGGAGCAAGGAAGGAATAACGTGAATTTTTTAAAAGCTTGCCCCGAACCCACGCATTTTGCGGGACACGACAGTGGGCTTCTCCCGGAAGTACGTAATTATCGAAATTCCAAAGCAGATTTTTGCTTACTTCAGCCTGTTTATTAAACCGCATCAATAAATATACACAGTAAGCGCACCGATCCACACATCCTTCTTGATTGATGTCACCTATTGGCCAATACAGCCGTGTATTAGAATCTGCTATATTACGAAATAAGGCATCCAGAAAAGAGTTGTTGAAAAGTAAACGTTTGAGAGAAAGGAGACTTGGCAATCCACACACGGCTGCAGAACTTTGCCGAGATGCAGAGCATATGCTATCCGCGGATTGTTTTTTCAACAATCCCGAGGGGTGGTTCAGGACCCCTTTAACTGTAATATGCCACATTGCGGCCCATGTGGGAGCCACGCAGCGCTAACAGTTCTCTGTAGCCGACTCCTTCAATTTTCTGTTCACACTCATTCACTTCTTACTTCTTGTTATAATTAGTGGCTCAAGCTATCTACTCAGCAAGACGACACCTGCAAAACTGAAAGAAAGCAAAGGCACGGCAAGCTTCCCTTCAAAAAGTGCCCAGTTTAACAGCAGCCCACCTCGAGTGGAGGTTTGAGACAGTAGAGATGGTGTCCGCGGTCGCAGCCATCACAGAGCAGCATGCGTTCCGGGTCCCTCCGCCGCCGGCAGATGCGGCAGTAGGCCTTGAGCACTGACCGGTCCCATGCCACACTGCGCTCCAGCGACGACAGGTGCAGAAACAGCTGGGCCACCGATGTGCACCCGCTGACAGACTCTCGCCAGTTCTCCAGCAACGACGGCTTGCTAGGCGGCTCGTCAGGCACGTCTGTTGAGTCATAAGCATTGCCAGAACCAGAAATCACGCTTTTGTTGAGATCAAGTGAGAAAATTCCAGATTTACTGTAAAATGAGCAGAGCATTTTTTTTTTCTCATCCTTCTAACTAGCCATACGAATGCCACTGCAAACTTGGGTAACGTAGGCTATTTCAACTGTCAAGCGGAAGACAATTTTCTTTTTTTCTCTTTCGTGAAAGCTTCCTCCATCTTGCAGATTTCCCCGGAAATAGTTTGACATCTCGAGTACTGTTTTTAACGCCCAGCGTGCCTTTCTAATTCTGGGATTTTACGTGCCAAAACCACGATTTATTCATGAGGCACGTTGCAGTGAGGGACTCTGGATTAATTTTGACCACCTGGGGTTCTTTAATGTGCACCCACTGCACGGTACACTGGTGTTTCTGCATTTCACCCCCACCGAAATGCAGCCACTGCGGCTGGGATTCGATCCCGCACCCTCGGGCTTAGTAAGCACAACGCCACAGCCGCTACGCCACCACTCCGAGTCGCACTGTGCCTTATTGCTAGACTGGTGCTTCCTAACCTTGTACCAGTAAGCGGTACCCTGTACCTACACTGGTACCTTGTATTAGTGTTCACAACAAAACTTGGGCGTTCGTGTCTGAGCCTTCCTTCGTCTTAGTTTTAAGTGCGCTGTTGCTATTAGCCATGGTACAAGGTGCATGGCGGTTTTCATAGGAGCACAAATAGGCTTGAAGACAACAAAGATGTTAAAACAGCCTAATGGGCATTTTATTACTGTTGACTTGATTTCTGCCTGTGGCCATGGTCCTTTGACCATGAATGCCATTTTTGGCCATGAATGCACGTGCATGACCTTACCCTCCCCGTCTTCCTTTCTCTGTTTCCGGGCAAGCTCCGCAGCTTTCCGTTTTTTCCGCTGTTCTTCAGACTCTCCTGAAATGTTCAGAAAGCAAGCAACAATCAAAGCACTGTTCAATGTCAGAAAAACAGGCACCAGCTAGCAATGGGATGAAATTCTTACCCAGAGGTGGCTGAAGAAACCTTGCCTCGATGCCCATCGAGACATCAAGCAGCGCTTGTGATAGGACACGCACATCAGACTCGTAGTCCAAGGTGGATGCGATTTTTACACTGTCAAGAAGAGGCAGAGAAGGAATTGCATTGATATGTCATACAACCACAGCGATCATACAGTCAAACACGGTTATAATGAACTTCAGCACCAAATTCGTTATACGCATTGTGAACAGTGAAGTGAAAACACACTAACGAAGCAAAACATCCCACTCACCGTGAATAATTACTCCAAAAGTAATTTATTGCACAGAAAAGTACACCTACTTGCAGTAGGCAGTGATTTTCACCTGAACACTTCGTTTAGCTCCCCCATCAATGACTATCTCATTTTCGACATGCGACATCATTTCAATGAACTCCAGTCCACTTCCCCGTATCCCTGGGCAGTATCGTTCCAGCACCATGGCAACAAAAAGGGCTTCATGTAACGTCAGGAGAGGGCGATCGTATTCCGGCGGTGGCTCCTCGGCGGCACCAGATGCCAGCATGTAGGCAACAATTTTATGTTGAATTCCAATGGCGGAGTCGGAGCAAGTTTTTCTGCTCGGTTCAGAGCAAGTTTGTTCCAATGACAGAGTGAGGGCGGGAGTAAAGTGTTCCAATGAGAGAGTCGGAGTGGATTCAGAGCGGGAGTCACTCCATGGAGCAGGAAAAGATGCTCCGCCAAAATCGGCGGAGTGGACCGGAACTCTGCGTGACGCATTTCCTTTGCCACGTTTGTCTGCTGGGGGGCGCCGCCGGTTGCGACTCGCGAGTTGTGGTGGTAATGGCGGACGACATGAATGGCGCGGCTAGTTCGGCAAAGCGTGCGGCATTGGTTCTGCTACTCGATAGCGACAGCTCCGAGTTAGAAAGCTCAAGTTCCGACACGAGTGATTTCTCGAATAGTGACAGCGACGCTGAAACTGCCGCGGAATTCGACAGGATCTTCCGCATTCTCCCGAAGAGGTCCAAACTTGTCGGCTAGACACCTATCATGTTTGTCCGCATCCTGTGTGCTCACCATTGTAAACAAAAGCTGCTGCACGCTTGGCGAGATATCCATTCCACAATTTTAAGCAGCAGGTGAACGGCGCTGAACAGACAAGTGACCGGTGCGACGGTGCTGGGAGCAAACAGCCGAAGGGAATGACAACACGCATAGCATGCTGGGTAAATCGGCGGCCCGAAGGATAGAACTTCCGCTTCCGCCTGGCTCCGGCGGCGCAGGTTGTGTTCCACTCGCGGAGCCCGTTGGCTGCTCCGGCTCCGCCATTGGAATTCAACATTAGAGTACAACAACTGGCTTGCCGTCATAGCTAGGTTGTCGCCAGCTGTAAAAAAATCCTCAAAGGCAACGCACAGTGCCTGGAACATCGGCGAGCTCTTCCCATAGCACAGCAAAGTCACTGCTGTCTTTTGCTGTATTCGCAAATTCCACCCCCTCTTGACACAGTCCAGCATGGTGGAAGCAGTTGCGGATTGTGTCTCGAGTCAAGTCTTGCCAGGCATAACTGATCATTTCGATTGCGACCAGCAAATTAGTCTTCAGCTCGTCGTTCATCCACAATTTCACAAACAGGCGCTCAACAAAGCGCTTCCGGTAGCCCACCTTAAACGCACGGATGATGCCTTGGTCAAGTGGCTGTAAAACCGCTGTTGCGTTCGGTGACAAGAAGCAACGTTCAATGTTATTGAGCGAGGCGCGGCAGCTGTGCGCTGAACAATTATCCAGGAAAAGGCAAATCTTGTCCCCGCTCGTTGCGAACAGCCGCAAACGTGCCTGGAGTGTGTTTGCGGCTGTTTGGCGACGGATCGTGCGCGCTCAAAGTTCTATATATCGAATGTCTGGTGTGTTATACCTGTTAAATCTCACCCATCTGTGTTCATCTTTGTTTGAATTTTATGCCCTACACTAGCGCCATAAGATGGCCAAATGACTACCAAGGTATAAACTCTGATCTGTGTCACAAGTGGGGGTGGAAAGCCAATGTTCACTGAGGTGTTTAAATTACCTGCAACCATGCACTTGAACACCTATTGCCATGCACAACATATTGTCATGGCATGGCTACAGCACACTTTCCTGGTTTAAAAGAAATTCGTTTTCAGGGTAAATAAACTTGCACGGTTTTCTTTCACCATTACAGACTACTGTATAGCATACTACCTGGGTACAGGGCCACATACCGTCAATATATCAAAAACATTCACATTCAACCGTCATTTCAAGTCAACAGACTTGAGATGGCTCGATAGTTGTTTCAAAACACCATAGGAGCACCGATCTCATTGTACAGTAGAACCCCGCTGATACGTATTTCACGGGGCCGTAAAAAAAAAACTTAACAAGCCGGGAAATGCAAGAGCCGAGCAACAGACAAAATTGAGAAATGAGAGTAGTGGTGAACTGCACACAATTTTATTTTAATTCTTACGTTTGAAAAAAAAAGTCGCAGTTTCGCCCGAAAGCCGAAGCATCGATTGCGATAGCAAATTAGTAGACAGCTATACAAACTAAAGATAGTAGTTTTATGGTCCGTATAAGCTCATAAACATTCGCTTATTAACTATATTAACAAGCATGATGTCTTGCGCACAGGGAAACAGGAACACATCGGGCTCGATGAGCGCGGACCCTTGCTATCAAAACGTTCGCGTGAGGAAGTGCCGCCGCTGCAGCCAGCGAAGTGACCCTCGTGCGATCTATCGCTTCAACGCAAACAGAGCACCGAGAACACACAGCACGCAAAAAGCTACGAGCTGCCAACGCACCTACACTGCCTAGACTCTGGCCCTAACGCAGATCGCTTTCAAGATACGGCCCGCGCGACGTGTGGTATACAGTTGATGCCAGAGTACAGCGCGCACTTTTTTTATGTTGCAGATTGCTTTCAAGAAACAGCGCCCGCGTGGCCACCGCCGTAGTGACCGCCCCGGGGGGGTGTCTCGCGCGCGACAGAAGCAGTGCGCTTTTGCTCCGCCTTTCTGCTTCATGCGTAGAAGAATGAGCCACGCTCGTCGGCTGACTCGCACATACAGCATACGGCGCACGGCAGAATCGCCCTTGGACTTTGGAACAGCTATGCGCCAACACCAATTTTAGGGCCCCAGCGCGTCATAGACACCATATTTAGATAGAAAATACAGATTTCAAAGACTATGCTTTTGCTGGCGGAAACCGAAAATACGTCATAGGTGTCGCCCCCGCTATTTTGGGCTGCCAATCCCATTGTCAAGAAACCAAGCCAAGCGACATAAAAAGTTGACATGGCTGCTCGGGCCCACACTGGGTGGCAGTTTGCAACGCAACAGCGGGGTTACCAATGCATTGGGTCCTATGGGAGCTATGCCGAGACCGGCCGCAAACAACGTAACAGCCAGGAAAACACAGCATCCGGGAACGTAACAGCGGGGTTCTACTGTATTTATATTATAGACTATGATCAAAATGCTTCACAAATGCCTTTGAAATGCTTGTGTAACTGGTATCAAAATCTCTACTGCCTTCCAAGTGGATAATGCTCACAGTTCCGTTTGGTCCTTGTCTGCCGCCTCAACTGTTGCCAAGAGAACATCCAGCTTTTCTCTCCATTGGACTCGATCAACCTGTGCAAAAGATTGATAAAAATGTTACAAGTAATACTAGCCAACCTGGCGAATCAACTTGTACGAGGCTGAACTGTGTGGAAGCTCTAAAGGATCCGGTTTAAGATCCACAAGCTACAGCTGGACTATAAGTGGAGAAGAGTGAAAGCCCAGATAAACGTCCATATCCTGGAACATGCAACAACACACACCATATCCTATAAGGAGTCAAAGCGTAGTCAGCAAGTCATGATGCACATAATAAAGCTTAACAGCCAATGGTTGAGAGAAGAAACGTGACTTAGCCATTCAAAGCAAACCGTGGAGGGGATGCCATCATTGGTCAAAAGCTGCCCATATACCTCAAGCCTATTCCAGCTCACTGGCACTAGCTGGCACTGGTTCACTAATGTGCTATACGTTTAGCATGTTGTACTCCGCATTTGCTTGTCAGTGGAGTACTATCAGCTAAGCATTCATAGCAAAGGTGTGTCTATCGCCGAGGAAACGGCACGGCCCAGCACTTACCATTGCAATCGACAGCTTGCTGTTACCAAAAATCACGAACAATTCACAAATCTCATACCGTATATTCTTGTGCAAGGGCTAGGCTTCGCTTCGAAAATTTCTCAACGTATTTCTTGGGTGTGGCCCACACACAAATAAAAAATAAATGTTTATCTGCTTTGAAAAACCAACGCGGTTGTCACTTTGTGCGATGATATCTTGGTAAGCCTTTATTTTAGCTTTGTCCATTCGTCGTTGCTGGCACTTAAAGGGGGATGTGGCAATTGAAGTGCTCAAATTGGTCAAAAATTTCGATTAAACGATTTATCCTGTTTCGCGATCCTCGGACCTTTATTTACCTCATGGTGAAATATAACAAAATACGCGATAGAAACCAAGAATACAGCAATTTCCTAGAGTGCTGTCATCCAATATTGTAAAAAGATCGGGCTTCGAGGTCCATTTTCTCAGCTTTCATTTTTTGTGCAGTTGCTTTCAGTCATTACAGTGCCATTTCACAATGAATGAAGACAAAATCATTCCGTCCTTTGCACTTAGATCCTGAAACATAGATAAGTGCAACAAAGCTGTTCATTTTTATTTGCACCTCATAAAAAATTTGTTTTTTTTTTGCAAAGTAAGACAATATGCATAGAAAAGTTCAAAAACAATTTGGTGCTCATTTCAGCATTTACAAAAATAAACCCATAGCTTTATTGCACAGAATGGGCCTTTGTGAACATGCTGATGTGAAAATCTTGGCGAACTTATGTGTAATTAATTAACTTGGGGATGACCATTAGAGGCTCTGTTATTGCAACTCGAAAACTACAATAGATAGCACAAAACTGATTGCAGTAATCATATCAGCATAACAAATCGCACCTGCATGCCAAATTTCATCGATTTACAGCTATAAATAAACAAATAAAAAAAGTTTTCATTGCCACGTCCCCCCTTAACCACAGAGCTGGAGCAGCTGGCTCACTGAAAGTGCAGTGCTACAAGATGAAGTTGCCCAAGGAGGCAGGCACAAATATAGTGCCACCATGTGAAGAAACTACCGGAGTTTTCATGCAAAATGTGACCACAGTGATAGCACCTGTGTACATTTCAGCTGGAACAGGAGCGACAAAAGCTCAGTGCACAAATGTGTACAGTACGTACAAAACACTTTGCATGCAGTGTATACATGTGTGCTGTACACGCACACACAGCCCTAAAGAACAAGCCACAACATGTCGGTGTATGAATTTCGCTAGTTGACGGCTGCGGAAACGACCGAAGAGGAGGCCAGTACACTGTGCAACACTCGCCTTTATCCACCGTGCCAATACAGCACTGCTCAAAGCAGAAGCCATCCTCAGATGCGAGCTTCAACGTCAAGCCACGTATAACGTTGCATGATGAAAAAATCCAAAGACTTTATGTGGACTAAATTTTGCAGTTGAACACCGGTGCACTCTTCGGGCAGCACGGGGACGACGACTTACACATGAAGCACAAAAAGCGTAGTGTGCGTGTGGTGCGCCGCTGTCTATGAAAGACAGCACAGCCAGAAAGTGCAATGGCACAAGCTTCAAAGCACTGATAAAAACTTTTTTTTTGTCAATGCAAGCAGTTAAGTCAATCAGCTTCTCAGCCAAAAGATTGGTACCGCTGCGCACTGCAGCTCACAAGACGCACGCATAAGAAAAAAGGCATGCAGCCCACACGTGAATATACATTTATTATTTAAGCCTAAATATCCAGGTCCAGCGCTCACACAAGAATATACAGTACATTGCATCCACGAAAGCCTGACAAAAAGTCTGAATTATTTTTTACAAGGAGTTTAAGCAAACAGGATTCCACATAATTACATGCAACTACAGTTCGGCTTAGTTTCTTTTACATGTAGCCTCACATTACTCAGGTAAGAAACCTATGCCCTCTATTACACCCAGGAAACCGAGACACAAGAAGACACATGCCTTGATGATGCCAAGACTGCCGGTGTACAGCTTCTCTTCCAGGTCAAGCAGGGCTTCCCGGAAGCCATACACCTGAGCCAGCCGGGACGGGTAGCCAGCCATAGCCGATGGCTTGGGACCCGACTGGAGACGCGAGGACTTGCGCACTTCAGCTTCCCCTTCATCTTCCTCGGGCCACACCACCTCTGAATTGAGCTTACGACCAGGACACCTGCCAGAGAGAGATAGTCGTATTCAAGGTGCTCCAAAGCACTGTTACTTGCTATGGGTCTGCGCTGAGCAAAGTGAACAGACAAAAGTATGAAGCCGTGCGTAAAAACATACAGGAAAAAGAGAAAATAAAAAGAAAGCAAAAACTTGTGCTAGGCACGAAAACGTTCAAAGTGATAGCTAAGCATGGGTTCTTTGAGAACTCCTTTAGCGCATGCTCAGTTACCATAGGTGGCCTCTAAAACATGGTGGCCATGAAGGGTTTCCCACTTCTGCAATCACTTTCCGCACCTGCAATCACTCTCAGTGCCTTCGATACACAAGGACGTGGCCTTCGCGATTGGCTTTCGTTACTAAGAGAGAGCTGTTGCAGGGAGGACCACCTATTTCTTTATCGATGGCTACTGTGGCCAGTCTGAGCACCCTAAACGAAGCCACGATGAAAGTGTCAGCGATGGCTACCACAGTGCAACAAGAAGCCTTGACAGAAGTTCCCTGCATTCGTGATCATAGATGAATTCAGCATGCATGCATAAGGCGTGACACTGTTTCTCGTACGCTAAGCATACAGCAGCTAAAGCAAACACCCATGTGATTGTTTAGTCTATTGCCTATGTTGTTCCAGCAGAAATGGCTGCTTGATCTGAAGCAGGACACAGACAACACAGCACAGAATCAGGGCAAACTTGGGACAACATTCACAGACGTCAAACTCACTTGGCCACAACTGCTTCCAGGTCAGCCTGATCCCTCTTGAGGACCGCCCTGAGCTTGCTCTCCCGAAAACCACGAGGGTTGAGCGCCCCGATGAGGGCGCCCAGCTCCTCTTGTTCCGGCAAAACCACCAGCGGGGCATTGCACTCCTGGCCACCTCACCGTGCACTGTACACGTCACCGCATTACCCGAGCACGACCCATAGGGATGCGTGCCGTTCACCGGTTGCGTTGGCACCCCCTCATTAACAACATTGTCCACTTTGTCCAACACTATACTCAGTTCTCGCTTGGGGTCCAGCAGGCCGTTCATCATGACAGCGGGTGTCTCGACCGACGTACGCCTGCCTGCTCCCGCCGCCACCCTCGGGTTCGAGTCGCACAAGAGCTTCTGTGCCTTGCCTTCCGCATGGAGGGCCTTCCGCTCGGCAGCGGCTTCCTTGTTTTCCTTGTCGCTGAGCGCCGCACTGTCCCCGCTGTCGCCACGCTTGCGGTTATTGTGCAGGAGGAACGCCTCCATGAAGGTCACCGAAGGGTGCTTCGGGAGTTCGCAACGAACCAGCGGAGTGCCGCCGGGTATGCAGGCTCCTCGGTGCGGGTCGTTGTCTTCAACAAACAGCCCCGGCAGTGCGTTGAACTGCCAGTAGCGACGGTGGCAGCGGTCCTCACCCAGCGGCTGCAGAGACCAGAAGGACTGAAGCTGCTCAACCTGCTTCCGCAGGGCCTGCTCCTTCCGCTCGAGCTCTTCCCTCCGGCGCTGTTCTTCCTTGCGTTGTTGCGGGGTCTTCAGGGCCTCGGGAATGATGCCATTGACCTTGCCATTTTGCTCAGTCTTATCCGACGTTTTGTCATCGGCATCCCTGTGTGAAGGGAGAGTTCTCAAGTCAACATTAGTTCTGCCTAAAGCTACAAGGGAACAGCGTAGGAATACGACAAATTGAGGCAGGAGGACACACAACGCTGGGCATTTTCTTTGTGCCACATTTGATCCTCGTCGTATTCTTGCGCCATTGCCTTGCAGCGAACAACCAATAAGCCCAACTTCAAACACAATTCTGCATGTTCATACAAGTGTAGCCTGGAATTCAATTAACTGCCTCGGCAGTTTTGGTGATCTTATCTTTCTGGCAGAAAGGAAAATATTTGGATGATACAAATATATTTCAAGGTCCAGAGAACTTCATATATAGAGGTTTTAGCGCAATTCTGATGTACAGGCTTTACTCGTGCACTAGGCTATGCATTGTATATCAGTAGACGCAGACTTACTCCTCGGCCCCTTCTGCTGCTCCCTCCTTCTTTGCTTCAGGTGCACCTTCCTTCTGGTTCCTCTTTTTCCTGCAATGCAGATGAGAATTAGCATCTTACACACAGATGCCAAGCAACAACAAACGTGTATGAACACTTCCACCTTATCAGGTCTATCCAGTGCGTTTCCCTCACAGGCTATCCTGGAGGTTCATCTGTTGTTGTTGCCTTTACGCATGCCCAATTGAGTGAATAAGGAGAGTGCATACTTGGGCTCCTCCTGCTGCTTGGCTGACAGCCGGATCTGGCGCAAGTCCAGCTTGAGCTGCTTCAGCTTCATGAGGTTCTCTTCGATGACGCCCCGGAAGGACTCCATCGACAGGAGCTGGTCCACCAACACCCGCAGCAGTTTAACCTTGTCACCTGGGGGTGTGAAAAACGGTGCGTTCATTAGGCTCCTGCTATGCATCGGCACTCTGCAAAACCACGGTAAGATGCACACGTTAATACACATTTCAGCAAGGTGTAGTCAGTCACGGAAACTGGCATTTTATTTTGCATTGGCTTGCAGGTAGACCTTGCCCCAAATGACCAAAATGCCCGTAAAGAGCGACGCACAGTGCAGAGGTATTTATGATCAGCAGTCAACCGAGGATACAGCCTCGCACTACTCAAATGAAATACAATGCATTGGCAGGCAGCTTGTAGAAAGCATAGTTTATAAAAGCGAAACATACCAATCTCCAAGTCGTGAATGCTTCCTTGACTAAGGCGAGCCATGATCTCGGGCTCCTCAGTGGCGAACCAGAGCCCTGGATCCTCTTCCTGGGAATACCAGCCACTGAACACTTTCCTCCCGACATCCAGGGATCCGCTCGAAGCCAAGTGTAGCCGGAGAACCT
Organism: Dermacentor silvarum; assembly: GCF_013339745.2. Taxonomy (NCBI): domain Eukaryota; kingdom Metazoa; phylum Arthropoda; class Arachnida; order Ixodida; family Ixodidae; genus Dermacentor; species Dermacentor silvarum. The sequence continues at coordinate 26,410,124 of NC_051160.1, read as the reverse complement.
CGCTCAGCGACAATGCATCCACCGTTACCTTGCTCAGTTTTAAACCTGCAAACGAGCAACGAACCAACATAACGTCACAGTGCATTCATGATGATGAACCAGAGGCAAACCTGTGCACAGAAAGGCAAGCCACACCCAAATCCAAGCAGTATTGGCAAGCACGGCCATACGGCCATACGTCAAATTTAATCCCATGGGTCACCGTACATTCCATAGTTTGTATCACATGTGCTTTCATATTACGGGCACCGGCCGATGATTTCAACTTGACGAGGACCGCCTAAAAGTCAGAATTGAGACTCTGGAATGTTAGGTTTGCCAGGAACGAAATAAATTAATTCCCTAAGTGACCAAAAACGAAAGCATGCCTATGCGTTGCCGCACTGACGCCGTTAGAATGACATTTATTACATTTTTGCTCCGAATTTTTTGTTTCGATTGAGCATAGTTGACAATTATGAAACTGTCGAAAAATATTCTATTTGTTACTCGACAGTTTCGAATACACGCGCACACCTACTAGGTGACTCACCGAGCACTTGCTGCTGCTTCAGGGACACAGTTGTCGCAGCTCGCTGTGCCTTGCGAATGGCCTGCAGGGCGCCACGACTCCTGTTCGTCTCTTCCTCCTCAGGTTCATCATCCGAGCTCTCCTCCCCTGAAAATTACAGTCACATGTTACTGCCCCGCAGTAAGCATCATCATCTGCCTACGTTCAATTCCACTACACAATTGAAGAGACCTACCAGAGTTACAATCGGCCCCAAGTCAGGCAATCTTGTCACGTGCCTGCAAATTTCTATTCTATCTAATCCTCTGGAGCCCTCAACTGTGTTCCCACTCACCTCAGCAGATAAACTGTGGTCAAACTGCCAAACTCCACCTCTTCAGCTTAACCTCAACTAGAATATTCCACACCCCCATACATATCAGTACTTCTCCATTCCTTGCCCTCCTTCAACCCCAACCAGACCCCCCGATGAAAGAAAGGCTCCCATCTTCAAAAGACGATGAAAGAAAGACTCCCATCTTCAAGAAGCCTTTGTTCGAAATGCTGATATGACAGACACGTACTATGCACCATGTTGAACGAAATGTTCAGACTTGTCATAGCTTATGAGGACTCACCTTGCGGCCGTCTGCCCTTGGAAGGCTCCATCTCTTCCTCCTGTGTGCGGAACACTGCTGTGAGCAGCAGCTGGAAGATGTCGCTGAGTGTACCTAGGACATCTGTCTCCGTCAGAGCACGCTCCAGCAGATCTGAAAACAGAATGTACGATGTGAAAGAACCCCTTGCGTTCACAACAGGCTGGAGTTTCCACACAACCGCAGACATGTGTGCTGGGGGTGGTATTGAAGAGGGACAAGCACTGACCGAAACTGACGCCCGCTGGGAAGAAGTCCTTGAGGTCCAGCTGCTGGGCAAACAAGCTGAGGAACTCGAGGACGACCATGAAGTCCCCAAAGTGCTTGGGGGGAATGGCGCAGTGCAGTGGCACGAAGGGCGGCAGCTCCCGTAAGTCGTCGCACTCCAGGTCATCCCGGGGACGGTTCCACTCTGTCAGGAACTGGGCGTGTAGACGCCGCTCCTCTATCTTTTTCTGTGCGACAGACGGGAGAAGAGTGCATGGGACAGCTGATCTCCGAGCAGCACGCCACTCGCACCACGTTACAACACCGGGAGTGATGCAATGGGAAAGAGCGAACTGGAGAACTATGAGACACTCAAAATTTTAAATTATGGGGTTTTACGTGCTAGAACCACGATCTGATTATGAGGCACACCATAGTGGAGGACTCCGGAATAATTTGGACCACCTGAGGTTCTTTAACATGCACCTAAATCTAAGTACACGGGTGCTTTCGCATTTCACCCCCATCGAAATGCGGCCGCCGTGGCTGGGATTTGATCACGTGATCTGGTGCTTAGCAGCTCAACACTATAGCCAACCACAGCAGGTGAGACACTCAAGGATTCCATTAGCATGACAAAATTGAAAGAGTAACTCATTTGCTTTAATGTACTATATCAACCTTAATTATATTGTTAGGCAACTTATTGACTGATGCTTTAATTAAGAAATGTTTATTACAACTATTTTTAAAACTATGTATTGGCTGAAGTTGTGAGAAATAACAGTACTATCCCAAAATTGTGCATGTTTTCAGAGAATAGACGACCAGATTAAAAAGGGCTGGTCACTGATGGTGATTAAGAATCACCATTCAGCCTTGTTCAAAATTTCAAGCATCGTTTCACACAAAGAAAATTCAAAGCTCTGCAAATTCGAGGATGACAGTCATGCACTCCACCCCTATTAACATGGCTGCACACCTTTTGCCGGGCTTCCTTCTGAGCAATCTTCAGCTTCAGAAGCTCTTCGAACTCCCGATCCTTTGCTGCCTTGGCTTCGGCTGCTGCTTTGGCTAGTTCTTCAGCCGACGGACGGTCCACACTGGCGGCAGCAATGCCATTTGGCTTCTCGGCAAGCTCTTTCTTGCCATTAGTAGTCGCTGGAGCAGCTGCAAAACAAACACAATGGCAGAATGTCACCACAAAGCCCGTAATTTAAAAAAAAACAAACAAAAAACATGACACCTTATATATTTTAACGCAAGCACTCCAGGAAATACTGAATAAAAGATGCTGCAGTGGAAGAGACCAGATTATTTTTGACCACTTGGTGTCCTCTAGCGTGCATACAAATCATCAAAGTGCATAAGCATTCTTGCCTATCAAAATGTGACCACCACCACGGCCGGGACATGAACCCTGTGACTTTGCCAGTTGAATGCCACTGAGCCACTACTACAGCCCCCCAATGGCTGCTTTCCAGTTTTCCAGGTTTAAAATCCCTTGACAATAACCTTTTCAACCCATCGGATGTGAGGCATACCAGACATTTTGGCCTGTTGAGTGCCAGGTGTTTTTCTGAAGTGCAACAAATTCAATTTCTGCCTAAGTAAGATGTTACCAGGCTTTCATTACAAATGGCAGTTACTGGCAATATGTTGCTGAACATTTTGCAAAGCTTTATGATGTGAAAAGTCGAATGACACACTAATTAACGATTTTAATTGGAATAATCAGTGTTTCACAGGCTACTATGGCCACTTGATTGCTGTCATTTTCATCTCGTAATCGCTTTTTAATGATCAGAGCTCAAAATAACAAGTTCTTTAGTTTCTGCATCATTCAAGAAAACATGTGGGCTTCTTGCACCCGACTGCCATGTCGAAAAACAAGAGATGCGAGCCGCACAAACAGATTAAAAAACCTAGATTTCCAACAAAACTTGTTTGACGATTTGTGACATAAAAAGAAAACCTGGTATGAAATTTCAGTTTGACCAAGTTCTGCATAGATGGGACAACCGGTCCATTGATGTTTCACATTGCAAATTATCTTGCAAAATGTGCAACCAGGCTTTATTAGTGCACGGTCGGTGGTGCCCATTGGCACCTCAGACGAGCACGTACACTAATCAAGTAATCTTTCAAAACTACATTTTTGAAAGAATGGCGGTAAGAGGTTGACTAGTAAAAGAAAAAAAGATGAAAGTCCAAAGCATCATTCTTTTCTAAACATGTTCACTGCGATGTGGGTCGCAGGAGGGCCACGTTGCAGGAGGGTCACGGCAGTTAATACCACTGTGCACTCGTGCCGGGCTTTCCTGCAGTATGCGAGTGACATCTTTGCTAGAAACCAACAAAATTCCTGTTGCTTAAGATTTGACACATGTCCATGGTGACTCACCGGTGGGTCATCCCGCACAGGAATCAGGACTTCAAAAATTGCTGCCGTAGTGAATGTGTTAAATTTAGCACCGAAACTTCAGTACCGGAACATCAGCGCAGCGTCACAGTTTTCAAAGTAATTTTTCGTATTCGGGATGCTGTGGCACACTAAAAATTCTCGAAACTTGGCTAAGTTAGGTCCTTGGCTTACTTAAAATACAGTGTAGTCTATCTTTACCAATAAAAGATTAACTGAGCCCAAGCAGACGCTGCCAAAACCCACGTCACAGCGAGCTGGTGCAAGAACTTCAGGGTGGCGGTGCCACTTGTCTTTCATTATTGTGTTTTTTATTGGCTTGCTAGGCCACTTCTAGGTGTAAGAATTACCTTTTCGGTATTGTAGAAGGGTAATTTACTAATGCAGAACAATGTTTTTCTCCTTAGCATCCCTTGAAAAGATTAGCAAGTATTACACCAATCAGCCCAAATGCCCACAGCATTTCTGGAAGGAACGCACTCACCCTCCTTTTTGGGGCTACTGGTCTGCTTCGACTTCCGGGGCTTGCTGGCCTTGCCGTCGGGCGAGCCAGGTGTGGCTGCCCCAGCCGAGGGCCTGTTCTTGGGAGACACTGTGAATGTTGGGGAGGCGCCCGTGAAGATTTCGCCAAACGTCAGCTGATGCAGACCATACTTCTTCTGGGTCTTCTCCTGCAGAACACGTCGCAATGACGCACCCATTGGCCACCAGACTATATATTTTGCCACGCTAAATGTAACCGTTAACGAGAGAAGGAGTTTCATGTACCAAAGTTATTCAGTGAGATACGAGAGACGTTGCCACATGACAAAACAACAAAGAATTACACACGCTCTAGTTTTCATCTCACCTAATTAAAGGGCTAATGATGTTTCGTCTAGCAGGCCTAATGTTTAAAGAATTTCTAGACTGGAAGCAAAGTTTAAAAAAAGAAAAATCATACCTTAACTCGCAAAATCCCATCTTTGTCGAGCTCTGTGGCCTGACGAAGGAAGATGCGATTCTTCTCTCTCGTGAAGGAGTTCTTTTTCCGGCTGCAACATTTGAAACGCACCGGTCACAAAAAACTGCAAAATTAGTGATGTCAGAGCAATATCACTGGTCATGACTTAACAACGGACATATTGGCCTCCGTTCTCTAAGCTAATAATCAGCCTTTCCTGCTGCGGACATGTCGACATGCCTTTATACAGTACAAATTTAGTGCAAATAAACAATTCAAAGAAGCAACACATATACACATGACAAAGGGCCATTTGCAACTGAGCTATCCATTTGGTTTGCTGTTGCAGATGTTCTAGACTGATTTGTGCACTTGCAGGTGGCATTTTGTCCTGCATGTATGTGTTCTTTCTTCGTTGTTTGTCTAAACCTAGATCTAGAAGTTTGTGTCTAAATCTAGACATACTTGGAGTTTCTCATTACTGGCTGTTTAAAAATACAAACAAGAGCAAGTTGACATGGCTGAAGCATTACACCACCCAACAAAAGTAAAACCAGAGAACGTACCAGACGTCAGTTGGTGGGACGGTGTGAACCTTGCCCTCAGGGTCGACGACCTGGTATTTGACCTTGTCAGAAGGTGTGGACTGACCAATAGCCTTCTTGAGAGGTGAAGCAGGAGTGCTCGGTGCAGGAGAACCAGGAGTGACCTTAACTGGTGACTTCGCTTTAGACGGGGGCGACACCACAGCCGCAACAGTGCACGTTTTCCTGTAAGATGGGAAAAGAAAAAGTTATCACGGGAGGGTCAACCAAAGCATTGAAATTTCTCTGTTCACGTTATTCCCTATTTGAACGAGAATTGTATAGTCAAATGCTCTTACATGAATTTAGAGGGACCAAGAATATCTTTTGTTTTAAATAACTAAATAAGGCAAAATGAGCACGCTGAAACGAATCGAACTTTATTCCGTCCATGCCGAGACAACTTATTTTGACCTGTTTTTTTTTTTTCTGCGCACTTCAGAGTAATGCTTACTGCTGATCTGACATTGTCAAAAGCAAGACAATATTCTCAGTTGGAAGTCCCGGCAATGACACAATGGACAGTTGCAGAAAGTTGAATGCCATTAACGCCTCCAATGCCACCATTATTCGTCCTCCACAGCCAAATCCTGACCAGTGTCACTGACTAGACTTAAATGTCACCAACGCAACAGTCAGTGCATGTGCTTTGACATAACCTCACTCTAATATAACAGACTATGACCAGAAACACATAGACATCTTCATTCAACAGGCAAATTCTTCGTTACAGTGGTGCTCACAATCAAGTGCAAGGTTGAAAGAAACTGGCCAGGCCATATTGTCCCATTCAATATACACGTCATTTCATAGTAAAGACTTTTGTTGCAACACCTTGAATGCAGCTCACTTGTCAACTCTTTTTCTGCCTGCGTGTCTCTTTGCACTAAGATCCGCCCATGAACTTTATGGATGCATGTCCACACAATTCTTTTTTTATTTCTTTAACAGCGCCACCGGCAGCCTGCTGTTTGAAAGCCATGTTTGTTACCGGGTGTGACAACATGCATGCCTGTGCAGTCTAGGATACCCATATGGATGTTACCTGCTTTGACAACTTTGAGCCCCAAGTGAGATGTGCTCACAAGCAAGTACCATCGCGCAGAGTACTTAAAATGGAACCAAAACGTGCAGCTGCATTTACCACCACAGCCGATAAACTCATGGCATGGTGCAAAAGAATAAATGCAACGCCACCAAACCAGGGGAGACGACGCCGTGTCCTGATCCCGTGCTGAGTAAATAGCATGTGAAAGCTCACACGTGGTGAAATCACGTGACAATTGCAATACGAGTATTTAACAAGGCTACAGCTGCAACAGCAACCCAACCTTCAAAAATACATTGCACAGAGAAGTCAACGGCGGGCGCCGCCAAGTACAAGTTTCATGATACAGACAAAATTGCTTCGCAGCTACAACACTGCTACGCATTAGTGGTGCTGGCAACCACTACATGTTGTTCGGCGAACATTTCTATAACAGTTCTAGTGTTACACGTAAACTATGGTACCTAGTAGTACACACAACTCGCGTACACATGAAGCCAACTCGGGCTCAGACGACGCGCGTTCGTTGTCCATTCTCGTCGGCTAACACCTTCCCCAACTCTTTCGCCATCAAAATGCCTCGCAGCACACATAAATACAAAACCGATCGGTGCTCGGCACCCGCGAACTCGCGCGATCGACAATCGACGCCAGACGGAAGAACAGCTGCGCAAAAACCGTTCAGTTCAACAACGCACAGCCCTAACCGCTGAGCAGCAGCATAACTGAGGCCACGAAGTCGCGCGTTGAGAACAAATTTTGGTGGGGCCCTCGAGATTCACCTGCCACCGCAGGGGCAAGCCGAGCACAGACACAGCGCCGCTGTTTTTATCCCTCGCGGCCCCCACCCAGTCGATTACGAACACGCTAATTTCTGTACCTTTTCGCACGAGCGCGATCAGGACAGTCTGTGCTTTTTCTCACAAAGACAGCGCAAACACGAAAGGCCGGAGCTTGAGCCGCCATTGGGGCACGACGAACGCTACTACAAGCGACGATGCCGCCGTGTACGCCCAATCACGGCTCAAACCAAACTCTCGAACAAACGCGAAAAGAACGCAAGTCACCCGCTTAATCGGCAAAATCAACTCCTTCACGCGTACGTACATCTCTAAACGAGAGATAGCGTCGCGATTTCTTTCTTTCGCGAGTGGTTTGCCGGCTCACCAGAAGTCAGTTATCTTGCTGCACGACTTCGCCGTCTGCTTCAGCTTCAGGCTCTGCTTGCGCCTTTCGAGCGCCATGGCTGCCCGTTGACGACCGCGTTTGTCCGATAGGCGAAAATCAGGCGAAATTACAACGCGCACAAGTCTTAACTATTCAAAACAGCACCTCCGACTTCGCCACTAGCCGGACATTTTTTTCCCGCCGTCTGGTACGCGACGCAGAAAAGCCCCGCGCTCCTGGGACCGGAAGTACCACGTGACCTCCCGTTGCGCGGGAACCCGCGCAACGCAGACGAACAAGTATTTTTTTATTATTATTATTTTCCTGCGCCTGCCGCGGCAGATATGCAAGATGGCGCGCCCGTCCCAACTGTTTTTTATTTTATTTCTCTTTTCAACCTCACAGGCTTTTTCCATTGATTACGAAAAAAAGTGAACGGCTGGCTGCGACGCAGTGCCGCCAGGCTACAGAACGAAATATTCTCCGCTGACGAATGACTTCGCGCCGCTGCCACAAGCGGACGAACATGAAAAAAAAAAAAAAAAAAAAAGAGTGGCTTTTTCTCTTTTTGCTGCCTCACTTTCTTACTTTTAGTGCTTTAGGCTCGCAATGCCCCCCCCCCCTTTAAGAATGCGGTGTATTTACTATCTCCGTGACTAGAATACGTCTGTACGCGGATACTGTCGGAACTCGGGAAATATAAAAAAGGGCCAGCTGGCCCGACAAAAACTGCATTCACTCGCATTCCTTTTCGTTGAAGCCATTAACGGAGGCAACCGGTTGATCAATGGCTAGTAAATAATAGACTAGTACACTGCAGTACATGAGCATTTGCCAAACAGCAGATTTCTACATGCGAGAATGCCCGTGGCATGGCCAATTAGTCACGAAACGGCTCCGGGACTTGTAATGATCGAAAAGCGACCCTGTTGTGCCCGCTAGTCCAGCCGGAACAAAAGGTACGCGGTTATGGACTACGGGGTATTTTTACAACCAGGGGGGGGGGGGGGGGGGGCGTACACCCCCCCCCCCCCTGAGGCCGAGTTAACTCCCCCTGCACGCGTCCAGGTACATTCAGCGCTCTGTTCACATTGTCATTACAATTCAGGAGGTGGCTTGAGGTCGAAGTTTCCCTGATTAACAAAAACACTCTATCACTGTCTTGTAGTAATTCATTCACTCTTAAATTACTTTGAGCAAAACGCTGAAGAAATAAACATCGTCACCATCCTTGGTGTCATTATTATAATTATTAAGCATTTTGTTTGCGGTTGGATTCCTCTGGCTAAAAAGGAAATTGCATATTATGCAAAGTGCTTGCTTCCCCCCCCCCCCCCCCCACAAAAATTTAACGCCCCCCCCTGGCAGAGATCCTGGGTGCGCTACTGTTTTACAGTCCAGCTGAATTGCTCCGACTGTGCTAGCGGCCACATGGAACTCCAGATACTGTTTCTGTTAATATTCAAAGACTGTGAAGCATTGCAATATGCAGGCAGGCCTTTTCCAGCAGGCTTTAAGAATATCACTGACGAAGGTGACAATAAAGTGTTTTAGCTAATGCAGTATTATGGTAAGGAAAAACACGTAGCCATCAGGTAATTCCTTCTATCTAGCAATGTGCTAGGCCCACTTATCATTTTCTCACTCAGGTAGAAATTTCCGCTCAACACTTACACACCACATAGCAGTCACTCAATACATTAATGAATTTGCTTCCCATTAAGCAAGATCTTCCAAATAGAACTAAAAAATTCTGTGCTACGTTAAAAGGTTGTTCAACTGAGCTATTCGAACGTCAAATAATTTTGCACTATGATGATCAGGTTTATTATAACGAAAGTTCAACTGTACTACATGATCCATGCATATACAATAGTAGATTATCATACTACCTGTATGCCCAATGCAACAATGCATGCAGCCAAGTTAAAACTCCCTCAAAAGCATGAGTTGGTCTGTTCCCCTGCACTTCACAAAGGGGTTCATATCATCTCCGTGCACATGGCTCTTCCAAACAGTGCAGCAAATACTTTGAAATCAATCTGCACTAAGCGAACTAGTTGCAATGCACCAGCAAGTTGATGCAGTAACAATGGGGTGAAATACACCACACACACACACATGTGGGGGATAGATATTGCACTTTTTGTGGATATGTATCCCGCACACTTTTTGTAGGATACATACGCACTCTGTTAATGACAAATTACCCTTAAATGGGCCTTTTCTATCTAATCATAGATTCGCCTCACTATGAAGAGGAAGCTTTGGCTCGGGCCCAACACCGATGCCGCCTATTCAAATACATGTAAAGCGTGGAAACGATTTTCTGGGATAACCACTGGGCCATATTATATTGACATATGTCAATTTAGTTCTTATGTGAATTTGTTACATTGTTTACAAGGGTATTGCAAAAGCATTACTTGCTTAGTGGTTTATTTGAGAGCCATGTACAATACAGAATCTTTGTCCGCTTTAGATGTAGTATTAGGTGCAGTTTACAGAACTGCAATATAGTTTTTCATTGCCGAATTAAAGGAGTCATAAACATGATCGTTCCGTTTTCTTAAAATTTGGAGTTTCTGTCAATTTTTATTAAAAAATTTACCACCTACATCCAAAATTCGCAATCAACAGTCAATAGACTAACCTTTACTAACTAATAGACTAACAAACCTAATCAAATTTGGTACAGTGGGTGCGCCCGAGCTAAAGCTTCCTTCCCTTCTCTTAAAGGACGTCTCGCAAATTTTATGTCGCCAATATTTTATGAATCCTTCAAGTATTGGTGGAGTCGATACGTGGCTTTCTTCCTTTCTCAAAGCTCACTGGAAGCTACGCAGGGGAGAGAGGGTTCTCTCTCGCTCCTTGCATAGAGCGGGGATGGAGACGAAGCATTCAGGGTCCTTATGCCGAAAAGGGATCGCAGTCTAAATAATAAACCTAATCGGCAACCAATTTTCGCCGGTTTTAAATGAGAAAACAAAAGTGCACCTGAATGTAAGATGCCCCCGTTTTATTAGAGAAAAAATGTAGCATGCACCCCCCCCCTCCCCCACTTTCGCAATCAGAAAAAAGCGAGACGTGCAGAATTTACCTTGACAGAAGGTAAACGTTTTTTTTTTTTTTAATGAGCTTTAATAATGGAAACGGCGTGTAGTCCACTTCATTGACCACAAATACCAAGGCACGGTACTCTCAAGTGATCTTTTTTAGAGATACTACTATCACTTTCACAAGATTTTATGCGACTGTGCATTGGACTTGTCAAGGTATGTGGCCGACATCATTCCTGGCACTGTCCGCTGCTTTGGCACAGCACCAGAAACACTGGCAGCCGTACACGATGACACTTCCAATGCAGAGTTGCAGGAAATCTTGAAAAAGTGATAGTATCTCTAAAATGATAACGAGTAGTTGAACACAGCATGTCGCTTTAGGCCAACGTTTCGACAAGGGGACTTGTCCAGGCAGCAATGCTGACAGTTGCTGCTTTGACGAAACATTGGCTTAAACGACCATTCTTCGACTATTCCTCATCATTTCCAGTTTCCATCTTCCTCTGAACTTTTGTCTAGTATCTCTGAAAGTGATTGACCGAGAAGGTCACTTTAGATTGTACTGGACACAAAGCGAACCCACAGCACCTTCACAAAAGCGTGCTTTGCTGCCACCTAGTGATGGCAATCACATCGCATCTGACGGCTCTGATGACAGGCTGTTGTCAACACCGCCCCCAACGCAGTTTTCATTTCGTATCCGACTGTAATGCGCAGGCAATTTTCGGACCCAACCGCCAATGCAGTTTTCAGACCCTTTTTCCCAGAAAAAAAGATGCGCATTTGATTCGTGCAAATACACTAACTGCGCTAGCTCATGGCAACAGTTGCCCGAGTGTTTCTTGCTGCCGGGCTTATTTGCAAAAAATCAAACAATTTCTGCCTGCTACAATTTAGGGCCTTATATATTCGGTGACATTTTTCTGTGTGCATGGGCCTGTGTGCCATCGGCACTAATGCTCACAAATGACTAATTGATCAATAAATTCATTAAAGGCTGACAATTTACCCAGCTTAATAATATTAAACGATGCCCAGCCCTACACAGCACACTCTCACGTGAGTGAAACATAAAGCTTGAAGAAAAAAAAAAAAAAGGCAGATTATTCTTGAAATTCTGCTTTATCTTATGAAAGCATGCATGTCAAGTCATTTTGCTTACAAACATGCCGCGTTTGTAAAAATACTTTTAAACGAACTTCCTTGTACTGACAGCCAATTTCTGTATGGTAATGAAAATGACATACAAAGACAAAACTTTATTACTTGAGCTCACACGGGTTTGCTGCAATATTTGGGTTCATACATAATATCCGACTAGAAAAGCAAGGGCAATTCAAGGCTTTCAAGAACTGGAGGCAAAATTCAAGGGAAGTTGAGACAAGCTTTTTTTTTTTTTTTTTTTTTAATTTACGAGTGTATAGTGTCAATGCGGGAGAACTCAAGTTAACATAATTTAATTCTCCCATAATGATATTCATTTCAGCTAAGATTCTGTCTGCATGGTCCCTCCTTATTCGTCTACATATTCAGCTGTGCATCAGACGCTCAATGTCTTGGCTATAAGTTTCAGCACGAGTGAAAAGGCTACTCACAAATCCGTAAGACCCATGGTGACGGCAATGCAACAGTTACAATTTGAACTTTGGCAGCAGCCACGGCTACAATACCACCCATGGTACTCAGTAGCACAACATTCAACCTATCCATTATAGTACAAGGAACACAAGACTGTGTGTTTATTTGAATGAAAACAAGAACAATGAAATTATAACGCAATGGGACAAAAAAAAAAAAAAATGGGACACACCCTGCTAGTCTCACATAACACGGGTTGGTTGCACACAGCAAAGGCATTCCAACTCCAAAACTGAAACTTGTGGAAACAGACCAATCCACAAATACCAATGGGGAATTATCTAGGGCGCCATCTGCCATATCTCATCTTTAAGTGTGCCGGTTTATATGGTTCAACCATTTTCAAGAATTTTAATGATTTCTAAATGCACCTGAAAATTTTATTTAAAGATGTAGGGTACTCAAGGTTTTCAAGGAGGCATAAATACGGTGAATTCAGGTACTAAGCACGGAATGATCATGGAATGAAATGCATCAATTCAGGCCTTACTATTACACATGCTTCTGTTTCTGTCATCACTTCTGAGCTGCACGAAAATACTAAAAAAAAAATGGCTGAGGTTTAACTCGTGTGAACCTAATTATCACGAGCAAAAGGTCTGTTTGGCTTGGTTTTGCAACGACTATGCACACAGTGTTTCATTAATGCACGCTTCTGCACTTGGTAAGCTTCTCCATAACGCGCTAATCTGGCCTCCCGTTGCTCCAGTGTTTCAGCAGCCAACTTTGCCTTTGCTTGAGATTTCGCAGCCTGCCGTCTGGCTATATCTTACTGGATGATTGGATTCAGCCTATCGCTTGCGCTGAAGCGCACGCACAGGCGGCCCAGCCGGTGCGCCATCCATGGCGAGACTGAGCGACTGAGCCTCTCCGCAGCGGATCACGTGGCGTGACGTCATACCTGCCACACTTGCGCCCCGGCGGTTCAAGGTCATTGCGATGCAATGAATGACCTTGCGAGACATGGCGTAGTAGAGCTTTCGCTCTAAAAAGAAAAAGGTGCACGTCCTGTTCTTCAGGCGGCAAGCAGTTAAAGTCACATTGTGGAAGCACACCTCTGAACGAACAATCCATTTCCATCGCACCTACTCCAGTTTACACACCAGTATGATGAAAAGCAACTGTCCAAATATGAAATGCTTCGTTTCAGTGATTATTATAGGACTACAACCACCGGAGGACTATTCGATGGCTACCAATAAAGTGTATTACCAAGATGCTTGCGTCCTGATGCAACATGTAGAGTACCTCACTAATGGTCCAGCCACTTCTAAAATGACAGCAAACTCGTGCACATTTAATAAGGCGCTAACACGATTAAGTCACGAGTGCATGCAATACGTGGATAAAAAGTGCCAGAGAAGGTTAGCAATCAAAAGTGAAAACTATATTTTATTCTTTTTGATTTTCTTCCAGAGTGAGAAAAAAAATTGTAACGTTAAAGTTCAGTTCCAGTTTGCACAAGGATAACATTTTTTTTGTGGTTTCTAGTTTTTGGTCCTATTCCGGCTTGACACCCTGTTCAGTACTGTAACCATATTGCCATGTGTACACTGTTCTGTGACTGCTTTCAACAAGTTGTTAAGTTATTGCTCAGTGCATGATGCACTTGCCGTATCCAGAACTTTGTGAACATCATCACCCATGTGAAAGTGTGAAAGCCGCGTCTAATCACATTGCAGGCGAGATTGGAACAGTGTTGTACAATTTGAAACCTAGATGAGCATCGGCATATTGTTCTGGACAAACGGTGAGGCACCTACATAAATACCAGACCGACTATAGCCATGCAATAAGATTTCACAACCACCGACCTCACTTACTGCTGTCACTGCCTTTGAAGTTTCGCTCCCTTTCTGAGCACGCAAGTTCAACATATAGAGAGTTAAATTCTTTATTAGCTTTTCTGGCATCGTTTCTGCATCTCTGCCATCACTATTTCATGGCAATCCAGCATCATTTTAAGCATTTGAGAAGTGGGAGCTAGGAGATGCTGGTACTCACTTGTGGCTCTTAATGGTGACTTCGACCGACTCGCCGACAAAGTACCGGTCACGTGCGAACGAGTAGACATCGTCGCAGAGGTCGGCGAGGCGGCCCCTCCTCGTTAGGTTAGCAATGTAGAGCAATGGCTTCCTCAGCGCCGTTGGGAACGATGCCAAAATCTTCAGGGCGTGTTCCTCGGAGCTCAGGGCGTCCTGGTACGTGAGGCCTGGCTTTCCTGTCAGGCTGCATGTCCACACCAGGCTGTTGCACAGGATCACACGAGCAAAGTACTCGCTGCAACAGAAACAGAAAGCAAGAAGACATGTGAGTACGAACTGTGGCTGATGTGGATATTGAAACATCAAAAAGTGCTGTGCATGTCAAATGTCGTGACACTTCCTGATGGGCATGTATGGGCTGGACGCAAAGCTAGGCACAACGAAGGGCCTTTACATGTCGACATAAGGTACTCTCCTATGACTCAAACGAATGGCCTGAATGATATGTATGATCATAGCACTCCTATTGTGGCATCCCGCATTGCAATTTTCATGTACAGGAAAGAAAACCGCATACAGTGTTTCAACAGTGATGTCTTCAAAATAGAAGAAAATGCAACTTAAAAATCTAAAATCAGTTTAACAGTTTAGTAGCCTTGAAATGTCGACACATTTCATGAATCCACATTCCAACACCAACTATGGAAATCTAGAAAGGGAATTCATGCAATTTTATAACAGCAGCTCTGTTTTCGGCAACAGAAGCGCACATTTTGATGCACTGCCAAAGGCAGTGCATCAACAATTCAACAAAACACCCAACTTTGCTTTTTTAATTAAGCCAAACGATGCCAGTAGGGCAAGCAAGCCTTTAGTCAAGTGTCAGTGTCATGCAACGGCCAGATCCAACACTTCATGACCAAGTGTTCTAAAGATGTCGTGTTTATTGTGGGCAGTCAGGCAATTTAGACAAATGCAAAATATGTACATATTTGCATGAAAGCAAACAATCAATGTGTCCATTTAACCCCACAAGGCAAGCACTCCACATCAAGAAAAAATTTTAATCACTTGTTCAACTTCATTTTTTGGCCATAGTGCATACACTCACAAAGAAAAAGAAAATATCAATAAAATGTTATTTGAGTTAAACATTATTGGTGGCATAACTAATGAATTAGCAACTAGTCTGTAAACTATCCACAACTGAAACTTCGCTCAAGCGTATCAAAAAAGTGCACTCTAGGCGTTGCTCACTCTTCTGCGTTTAAATCAGAAATTTGAGGTATCAAACTCAGTGTATCAAAAATAATGTTAAAAACAGCCAGGAATAGCAAATCTTATCTATATAAAAAAAGAAGAAGAAAGAACATATGCCCCACAATTTAGTCTAAAAAAAAGCCCCATACCACACTGCATGGGAAGATGCAGGTTTTTACACACGATTCTATGCAGTCATTATTGTGCATGGGATTTAATGGGCACATGAGTTTTTTTAATAGGGCTGGATCAATGGTGTTCTTACACTTGTAAACGAAATTGTGCAAGTGCGTATTTTGCACAATCGAGGCATATCCACAGCCACAAGCCACTTGTAATATGGATTCTTTCGTGCAGCCCATATGTTGAGCAAGTAGTATGACACAAATGGCCTTTAACAGAAGGTACTAGTACAAGCGACATGAACACCTGTTCATAAAGAGTTGTGCTGCTCTGTTTAAATGACGCACATTCCACTTCACGTCGTCAGTCCGCCTCTGAGAAGATGTCCCATAATTAATTCTCAAAATCCTGATGGCAAGCAGAAGCTAATTATACGATGTGCTGAATAACACCATAAGTGACACCCTGAACTGAGTTCCCTGACATTCTACTCACTTATCCTGACAATAAAGTGCTTTCTTTAAAAGAATGGTATGCTGGGCAAGTCGGTATTCCATACCAGTAGCATGAAACCACACACAATGCAAGAAAGCAGTGTCTTTCTTGCTGCGTTTTCTAACCTAGCATTAAAAAAATATATATATCTTGTACCTTGAAGTTTCACAGTAAGACTAAAATAAATTTGGTGCTAGTGTTCGTGTGTGCTGCCAGTACATTGATAAGCAATCAGTGGACTGATGGGCAGCATTTGGACTTGCATTTTCTCTTGGCTCTGAATGTCCTCCTGGATTCCTACACAACCGTACATGAAGCTAAGTAACCATCACAAATTACTTATAAAGCTATGATTATCCTCATTTAACCTCGAAGTTGTCCCATTCAATTGCTGCCACAACAGCAGAGAGAAAACAAAACGTCATAAATGATTTATCAATTGCGAGTGCTGTTGTGCATATGTCATGCACCATTTAAATAAGGGCACACATTTTAATAAACTGAGGTGAATAAATTGCACATTGCAAGTTACGTGATAACATGAATTACTCATGAACATGAGGACTTAGCTGCTCTATGGAACTGAGTAAGGCAAGGGCAGAACACAACAGAACCTCAAACAACAATAAAGAAGTTCATTAAAGAAGTTGAAATATGTTTTCTCAATGAAGATGCATGAAATCATAAAAGATTCCATGACAACTCATGGTAGTTAATGAACAAAGGTAGGTAGTGTCAGATCTCTCTCTAGAAGTGTTAGCACGAGCAGCGGTATTAGGTAAGAGTATTGCTTTATTAAGCATGTGGTGTTGACACATGTAAAAGAAAATGGATCAAAATGGATTTTGAATAATGTGCTTTCAGATGTAACCCCCATCTCCATCACACGGACATTCATTAGAACCCTGAATAGGGCTTATACTAACTTCATCTAAAGAGCCTTTTAAGTGAGCTTGTTTATTTAGTCCATTTGCTTTAAAAATAAGAAAGTTATGCCTGCTTTTCAGTCATGCACATGCTCCTCAATTTTCCATAGACAGTTCCTATGTTGGCCTTATCCATGAAAGTGTTTTTATTATTGATGATTTTTCTTTTTTAAATTGCACAAGCACTAATTCTTGCAACAGTTCGTGCTTGTGGATGTAGTATGCGTCAATTAATACACGTGAAATTTAAAATTGATATTCAGTTGATTGCTTGACAAAATATGTGAGGTTTAGCATCCACAGCAACACCGGGTCTAAAGACATAAAAAGTGAGACAGGTAATTATGCTAGCCTGAGCAGTACAATCTCTGCACAGAAGAAAATTGTACAATGCCAGAAAAGCAGTGAAACAAGGTTGAGTATATCTGCATTTCAATAAAAGATTATAGCTAGACAGTGCAGTAATACAGCACAATGATAAACTGTAGTCACAGTGCTTAAAAATAACACATGGGAAATGGGAGAAATAAAAAGAAATCTGACAAGATCTATTTTATTTTTTGTTATCCCACTATATTCATTCCTCACTTGGTGTATTTTTGTAGTTAGCGCTGCCAATATTTCTGCAAACTCGAATGACCAAGTAACCTGCTTTTTCACCTTCACATCAAAATGAATTGACACTAAACGAATTATGACACTGAAATTTCAGTGAATAAACAGTGTTTGTGCAGTGATATTTGTTTCAGAGGTTTGAAGTGCAACAATTTTGTGTGCCTGGCTTCCAAAAATGATAAGCAGAGCTTACAATGTAATAAATTTGTATTTACACGGATGACAAGCACTTTTAGACACCCATCATATCATATAGGCAGAGCTTTGAAAGATATGCAATCTTTCAAAGGCACTATGGCAAAAAAAAAAGAAAAGTATAAGGTGACCTGTTTTTGCATGTGTCCAGTAATTTAACAGTACTCAAAGCTTAACACATTTTCATGTCCTTCTTTCAAAGGAATTCCTAAAACAGATTTTTTGACATGTCTTCTGAAACAGATTACTAGGCATAAATTATAGTGTATAATAGTCATGTTCAATAGA
Organism: Dermacentor silvarum; assembly: GCF_013339745.2. Classification (NCBI taxonomy): domain Eukaryota; kingdom Metazoa; phylum Arthropoda; class Arachnida; order Ixodida; family Ixodidae; genus Dermacentor; species Dermacentor silvarum. The sequence continues at coordinate 26,392,020 of NC_051160.1, read as the reverse complement.
GTACACTAGAACAAAATTCACGCTTAAAGGTTTGTTACACCTGCAAAATGAGATAACCAAAAAAGTCGCAACACGGAACGATTCAATACCAAATGTATATGAACATTGCTACAATTTGCTCGACATTCATGAAGAGATGGTAGTTTCATGCCGGCTCGCTTTGTTACGCATTTGAATATTATGACAGAAAATGAACATTATACTGTTACCTTACAATTAAATATGAAACAAAAGAAAAAAAAGGAAGGCACTCTTCACCCCCTGTCACCACTTCTAAATTTTACGAGAATAATAAGTAATGAAACTACATCAAAGCAAAGTAAAAATGACATATGAAAGTGTTAGCTTTAAGGCCAAAGAAAGCATAAGCATATGTGATTCTCTTGCAAAAGTGCACACTTTTGTTAACTTTACATTCTCTGGTTGTACAAACAAGAAGCACCTGTTATTACTAGCCATGACGTAGCACCTTTTCCTCCAACGGCTCCTTTTTAACAGTATGTGTTTGCGTTTTTACGCCCGGCCCGTCATTGGTACGTGCCTATCCCAGTAATACTAAAACAAGAAACATGGCAATGAAAGAACTGTGTATTGAAAAACAGCCAAATGAATGCGTAAATCAACCTTGTTCACACCATAAAGCCTAACAAGAAAAATACACCAGAAAGCGAAAGGTTTGCCTCTGTCCATGGGGAAAAATGTTTTAACGACATGAAAATTTTCATGATGACCACTCAATAGCAGACGACAAGTGCAACCCGTAAAAGTGCACAGCCCCTCATGGCTTGAGATACCTTGTACAACCTTGCATGCAATGTACACATTGCTACATATGTTGCAATGTGGCTTGGGCACAGCCCAAATAAACACACACATTCAATTCTGTAGCTGCAAGAGATGATAGCAGACAGGCTCACAGAACATCCACTATTCAGTGAAAACAATCCACTTTAGCAACATGAAGGCAACAGCAAATGATGCAATCGCTGCCTCTTCTACAATGAAGATGCCTCCAGCTAATTCTTGATCACTGACGATATGCACATTGATGCTGAAGAACATACACACACTTCAGAACACGAGCAAACGCAATGTCCTATGCACCAGTACATGGCTGACGTAGGATAGCAGCATCGAGTGGCCATTTCTGCAACTGGGGACTCAATGAGTAATGCATCGAGCCGGATCGTGCAAAGCAAAAAATGGTAATCACGAAGGACGGTAACTATGCGCCAACCGTAACGGCCACTTAGTTTAAGCCAGCATAATATGGACGCACATATCATGTTTAAGCAGCGAGCAGAGCCCGCAATAGCACAAAAAGCGAGGCGGGCGTGGACGAAAAAAACTGCGCCGTACGACATCAAAGCGCACGAAATGGCCCGGAACGTGGCAGCCCGACGAATAAAAGATGCTGTAAACGCGAAATATCGGTTAGGCACCTAAGTGGTAGTTGAGGCTTACCCTGCAGCGAAGCCTGCCACCTTCAGAAACAGCTTCAAAAGCAATCGCAGCGAAGGCTCGGGTCCCGAGGAGGTTCCCCCGGCCCCCGCGCATCATTTCCAAGCGCAAATTTTGCGACGAAATTAGATGTAGGCCTAACAAGGGCTAAGCAACGGCGACATCGTGAAGGTGTCAGAATGTCAAAAAAGAACCGATTCATGCGCGGGTCCGGCTTGCCGGCCTGCACCAATTTGACACCGAAACACGTCGAAAACGAACTCACTCGTAGTCTCTGAAGCCCTCGTTGGTGATCTTGCAGAAGAAAACCTCGTCGTTCGGCTTGAGATCGGCCGGTGGTTTCTGCCGAATGAATGGGTGCTTGCCGTAGAGAGGCATGGTTGAACAGAGGCGAGTGTCTGCTTCCTCCGGAGTGTCTCTTAGCAAGGAAAGTGAGTCCTTCCCATGAGCAATTCCTCGCCGAGAAGCACACAACGCGCGCAGGCTGGAGTTTCCGACGCGTATCTAGATGTCCAATGTCAAAAGTTCCTGACCGGCACAGCGGACATCGCACGGGAACAAGACGGCGGGTCTCTCCCGACCCGCGACGGATGCGGCAACTTTCTCGAGGGGCCGACGGTGCTCTCGACTGTGGCGCTACCGTTTTTCCGGGCACTACGGGGTCCGCACGGTCAAAGCATGGTGGGTTCAAGCCGCCGTTGGGCGAGGAATTTGAATGAGACTCGCGTGGGAACTCCGAGCGTAGCACATTACAAGACGATCACAACGCGGGGTCCAGAAAAACACAACTCCGTCAGGCGGGCACTAAAACCGGAACCGAGCGATGCCGATTGGTCCTAACGGACAGAACGAGCTTTTTGGCGCAGTTTTATTGTGGCGGCAGCACCTTCGAGCTGAGTTTTGGCATGCCTCGAAATGTACGCGTAGTAGCATTCCAGTCGCAGAGGTATGGCAGAAGGGTTGAAGCATGGTTGAAGGCCTCCGCGTGGTTTTCTTTGAATTGGAATGTCTATTGCTGTTGCTGCTAAAGCACAATTCGCTACTGTGCCAGCCTGCAGAGATTATGCCTTCACGAGTACCGAGTTCCCAAGTGATCGAGAAATACCTTAATTTTAGTCGCCGCAGTGCGAAGTACTTCGTCAAACAATTCTGACAGCCGTGTACTTACGTGTAAGCTGGTTGTAAACTTGTAGACTACAATTTTAATGAATTCGCGACATCACGTGCCTCGCTATCTTGATTCAACAGGTGCAGGAGCCATTTCTCTTCGAGAAGACGGTTCTCTAAAACTTAGGAAACAAATAAAAACACCTCCCACTTTCCCACAAATATCTTGATTTCACACACTTAAGCACGCAGCGAAGAGCATGAGAAGGTATAGATAACGGATAAAAAATTTTAAAAAGCGCGCCAGATTTTGAAGACATTCTCAGCCACAGGGATTTGAAGAAACAGACATGTCATAATAAATTAGTCAGCGCTCAGAGCGTTTATTGCGGCGCAGATTGTGTTCGTGGGCTGCACAGCAACCAGAAATGTGTCTTCACGAATCATGGCAACGCCAAAGCGTCCCCGCCGGGGCCTTCGATGTTCCTGCCATGTCGGACATGCCAGACTTCATCGCGCCTTGAACGGCCGCAGCAACAGCCCACCTTCGAGGGGAAAAAAATAATAATAAAAGCAGGTCAGGCAGAAGCTGAGTGTTTATTAGGCCAAGGTTTATAATTTGGGAAAGGTCTAGAAAAGAGGATTGTGAAAAGTCAGACAACAAACAAACCGCTTCGTTGTAAAGTGCTCGCATAAGAAGAGAGAGAGAGAGAGAGAAAAAAAATCCTTCGCAGGTCGATGTATGCTAATTTGAGCAACTGATACATCGAAGACAGATTGTCTCTTCGGAGCGCCGTAATAAAGAGCTGCATAGTAACCTTCTGTAACGAATGCCTGTCCACACGGAATTATTGTTTCTCGTGACCAATTTTTCAAAGTTCGTATTCCCTGAAAGACAATTTTCAAGAAATTGACCCCTATAGTTTTTATTTATAATTATTATTTTTCAAATAGCAGAACCTACAGACTATATAAGAACCAACGTATAGTCCAATATGTACTGACCTTTCGTCGGCACATCACCAGGGAAATGATGAAGGCCGGAAGGCCTAGCACCAACACCCACGTCACTGCGGTTAAATCTGTAAGAGTTTGGGAGACAGCAAGCGATGAAAAGCCGTACCAGTTTTATATTTGATACTCGTTCAACACGATCACGTGCACGACAGTTCGTCTCGAAGTATACCGCAGAACCAGAATTGATCAAACGATTTGTAAATATATATGTTACAAGGCCGAGGATTTATTTTTAAAATAATCCATTCTTCTAACGTGCGATATAATGGGCAGGTGAGCTTCTGCGCTTTCCAAACCACGCATGCAGCCTCCGATTCGGGTTTTCCTCCTCACGTTAATCCAATATCCAGCTGAAATAATCAAAGCGCCACGGAAATAATCACAGTGCCAGACTATTTAATCCTATACCGCCAACGTATTGAATCCCAGTGCCAGCACAAATAGGCCGTGCGCCAGCGAATTTAATCCAAGCGCCAGCAGCTTTAATCCAAGTGCTAGTCAATTTAATGCACGCGAGAAAAACATGCGAGATGCCGAATCAAAAAATGGCTGAAAACGCTAAAATAGTTACCGGAAGACGACCGCACTAATTTTTTCGGTCACTGCTAAGATATATCAAAAGAATTACTGCGGTATTTTGCATGGAAAGAAATGTAACACAATTTGCCGAACTTCTGTTGGCAAATGTTAAGATTAAAAAAAAAAGTAGTTAATTTACATGATCAGCCTTCAAGGCTGATCGCGTTCTGGCGCGAATTTATTGTCGCCTACTGGCAGACGGCTTTCTCGCGGATGCCTTGAAAGTCGTCTGCTGCGCCGGAAAAGCGCAACGGCTTTCGGAGGCCATGTTGTGAAACGTCCGATAGCTGATAGCTGCCATGTGCCGTTCCTTCTGCCCAGCAGCAGCAGTTGCCTTGCATGCCGCATGCGAATTCTTGTGTAGTTACGACACCTTACGAGTAGTCCTTGCGCAACGCTAAACATCGTTATCGCTGTCAATGCTTCGCCCGTCGGGCGACAGCGCCAATTTTTTCTAGAGAACATCACGTGGGCGGGCTTCTCCTGACAAAGACTCGTAATGCCGGAAAGCCAACTTCGGATAACGCTCTTTATGTCAGCCGTACACGTGAAGCGCCTTCGAAACAGCGTCGACGTTCGCAAACCACACGTGAAAGTCGGTCACGTTGAAGCTGTTCTCAGCCTTCGTTAGTCTCGTTTATGCCCGGTTGATTCGAAGCAAAACGAACACGCGTAATTTTATCGCGAGAGGACACTCGAGCGAGAATGGAATGAAAAGCTCACGTCACCAGTTGGTCAGTCGAGCCTTTCTGTACCTCCCTTTGCCGTTCATGACTACAAGTTTAGCGCTGACTCGGTGCCAGGCTGATTTGATTCGATTTCGATGCATCTGTGAGTTGACGTCAGCAAGCACTGGAGGTCGTCGTCACGCCGAAGCGAATGAAAGGGCTAGGACGCCAGACGAAGCTAACTCTCTTTTCCGAGCTCAGAAGGCCCAAAGATTGTTTCATTTCCAAAGAGACGCTATCACCGCTTTCAACACTGCCATTTTGCCCTTCAAGGCAACTGATTCCTGCGTCATTACGAGAATGACTGTGCTCAGCGGTCCGGACATGTAAGTGCGTGCTGACGATCCCTAAGAGAACAGATCGAGGTCAGCATTCCTGGAAGCGAACAACGAGACAGCTTTTTCTTCTTTCTTTTTGTCTTCGTGACTCAAACCTCAGTTCTGGCTTGTGGTCTACTGATATAGGTCTCGTTCCTAGCAGTATCTATACGAAATTCAAGGTAAATCTCCAAATGCAGAAAAAAAAAAATCAGTTTCCTGATTCGTTCATCCAGGCTTCGAGATACACCACTTTGCCGGTGAGCGCTGAACAAAGCGTTTTATCTTTCACGAACAGCCAAATAGCATCTTCAAAGCATTAGTGAACGAAGTTCAGCCGACTTAGTTGAAGTGCGTGCAGGAGATCTATATTTAAATCGTGCGTAAGAAAAAAAAAAACTATTGTGCCAGAAACTATCGAAGATGATTGTCACTCTCAGCGATAGCTTTCTTGAGTGAGCTGCCGTATTATCCCATGCCATTCGTGAATCGCGAAACCTTATGGGCACGTACACCAGTATGACACACCGAGAGTAAATCTCAGCGCAAACTAGGGGAGTTATAGTTATAGGGGAGTTATCGCTTTAATATATTTAGTGCTAAATACTCCTTGTGTCACCTTGGCACATCCATTACCCGATAGCGGCTAAGAATGGGCTCATATACCGATATCGCATACGCAGTGAGAAAGTTGTCTGTTCGGACACAAACCAAGTGGCGCCCCCACGTGACACCCCCCCCCCCCCCCCCCCACACACACACACACACTTAGTGATCCAAATTATCTACTAGGCCGGACAGCAACCAGCAGCAAGTTGTCTATCCGAGCACACACCCAGTGGCCTATTTTGTCCGCTCGACAAGACATCAGCTGCCCGGCTGTTTCATAGAACACTTTAATAAAAAAATTTTAAGGGTGTCCTGTGGCATATAGCATAATTATAGTTGATCAACTGGTCTACTCGAATAGGTGGACATTACTTGCACAAACAATTGAAATGCATAATCGACTAATTAAAAATCACTAATTAAGTTGCAACTAATTACCTCATGGCCCATATTCAAATTTACAAAATCTAGCCGTGGAGTTCGCAAGGCGGATCCACTTGGAACGAATTCTCAGGATGACGCCAGTTTCGAGACATTAATTCCCGAACTTCGCCGAGAAATGTACTGTCGTTCCAGTTACTTTCTTAACAAAACGTCGTTTTCGGCATTGAAGCAGGAAAGTAACTGGAACGCCAATGCATTTCTCTGCAAAGTTCGGGAAATAATATCTCGAAACTGGCGTCATCCTGAGACAACTTGGGGCGCCAGACATGCGCCACTGTTTATTGTGCGAGATCTTGCAGCCATCCAAAGTGGCCGAAGCTTAAAAGTGGAAAGCTTTAAAAGAAGTGGCCGCCGAATCGAATTCAGCGAACCAAATGAGCGATCACCTCCGTCGGTGAAGACTTCGGCGTGGCTGGGCTCTCCCATGGCGATGCCGGTCTTGTTGACGGTGCGGAACGCGGTCACCGTGAACCGGTAGCGGCTCCACTGCAGCAGTCCGTTGATGTAGACGTGGCGCAGGCTGGGCTGCGGGTACACCTTGGTGTGGCACAGCCGGAACCAGCAGTGGCTGACCACGAAGCCGTCCGCGTTGCCCCCTTCCAACACCCAGCTGACGCGCACGCTGGACGGGCCCAGCGAGGAAGCGCGGAGTTGGCACGGCCGGTCGGGCGCTGCGTCACATGTGACGTCATCGTCGAGTTTGCCCTTCGTCATAACGAACTTTTTCCTGGAACAGATTTCTTTTGTTTTTAATATCGCACGAAGCATGTAGCGCCATGCATACGGGCAATTCGCGTGGATTACCTGAAGAGGCGGTCACGAATTATTTACCCAGCAAATCGCAATGTCCAGGCAGTTATTACAAGGAAATATTCACTCATTTTAGGGTTTTAATTATTCACTTAAGGAGGCACTTGTGCTTAGCCACGTGTGCTTAGCAGAAATGTAAGATATGGTACCGCTCACAAGATATCCGTCTTTAATTTGTTTTTTTAATTGCGTTAAAATGCTCAGATATCCCTCCTTAAGCACAATGGCGTCCCATTTAACAATTCTTCATAAAGTAACATTTTCGCGACGGCGACGACCACGACGACGACGACGACGATGATGATGATGTGTACATGTTCCCAGCCCAGACGTCCGCTTTACTCTAATGACGAACCAATTCGCTTACGTGTACACACGGATGCATAAGCGAAACACTTATCATTAGCCTCGGCTGTTCCGTGCATTGTTTTTCCCTGGCCCCCATAAGCGTTGCCGTTAACATGGTCGCCGTGGCTCAAACGGGGAGCGACCACGGACTATGATATGGGTCGCAACCATGTATAGCCGCACAAACACGCGTCATGCACAGGGGTGTGCAATTCGTACACGTGATTAAGTGTTGACTTTATAATAAAAAAATCACCGCCCCTTCCACTATGTGAAGATGGTCGAACAGCGAAGCTGTGCATTCGTGGCCGCTTGGCTGGCCCGAACGGTGCTACTTGCGGGGGATGGGACGCGTCGGCGTCCACGGGCGACGGCGTTCCTAGCATGTTGCGGGGGATGGGACGCGTCGGCGTCCGCGGGCGACGGAGTTCTAGCGTGTTCCTCACGACGTGAGCAAGCTCTCACTGGCGCTCACGTCGGGCGGCTTCTTCCTCAGGAAGTATAAGCAGTCTTGGTCATTCTCGAAGAACGAATGCGGAGAAAGAACTGTCTCCTTTTGTTTATACCCCACCGAGCCCTCTCGCTGACCTACTTTTCGCGAACGCTCATTGGCTCCCTGACTCACTCGCCCCCTTCTCGACGCGGCAGCAGCTGGTTGTCTCACTCTCACCCCTCTCGCTCCCAGGTCACGTGACCAGCGTGACGCCAATCAGCACGACGGCACAGGGTCGACCGAGAACAGCTCCGCTGTTAATACGCACTCTGCTTGAGGGCGTCGAAGGCCGTCTCATAGAGCAGCACCCCGTCGGTGCGGCGAACCTGCAGGCTGAGCCTCTGGCGCGTCAGGTCGGTCCAAGCGACGAACTTCTCCCGCCTCAGGTCGAGCAGGTTGTCGCGGCAGGCCCTCTGGCAGCCGTCGGCCGAGCTGCACAGACGCACGTTGAGCAGCTGCTCCGTCTCGTTGCCCAGCCGCCACTCGAGGCCCACCATGAAGGAGGAGTAGGCGGACGCCCGGAACCGAAGCTCTGGATTGGTGGAACCATATGCATACATGCGCGTGTGGGATGGGGCTTGAACGCTGATCATTTGAAATGATCGGACGGCCGTGTAGCGATGAACCACAGCCAGAAAATCCGAGCACGAAACCAAAACAGGACAAGAGAGACAAATGTAAAAGGGTTTATAAAATCTTTTCCAGTTGTCTTTCTGGTCATGTTTTGTTTCCTGTTTTGTTGTCAAGATTTAGATACAAAATATGTGCACATTAGACGGGAAGAGAGCGGTGTGGATCAGAGGGCAAACGGGCATATCCGAAATTCTAGTTGACATTAAGCGAAAAAGAAAAATGGAGCTGTGCAGGCCATGTAATGCGCAGGGCAGATAACCGGAGAACCGTTAGAGTTACAGAATGGTAGCCAAGGGAAAGGAAGCGCGGTCGATGATGGCAGAAAATTTGGTGGGGTGATAAAATTGGGAAATATGCAGGCGCAAGTTGGAGTCAGCTAGCGCAAGACAGTGGTAATTGGAGATCGCTGGGAGATGCCTTCGTCCTGCAGTGGACATAAAAATAGGCTGTTGCTGATGATTATGACGGTTTTGGTGTTGGTGTTTGTGTTTGTGGCGGTGATGACGATGATCATCATTAATAATAATAATGGCGATGATGATGATAATGATGTGTACATGTTCTCAGCCCAGCGGTCTGTTTTACTATGACAAACCAATTCACTTACGTGTATACACATGCATGGATGGATAAGCTATCATGTTAAAATGTATGAATCAACGGAAGCGTGATATTCACCGAAAAGCTATCAACGACCGAAGAAAGGAAGGAAGGCCAGAAGGGAGAAATAATTGATTATCGCAAAGCAGGGGCTGTAAGAGACGACGTAGTGGATGGCTCCGGATTCATTTCGACCACCTCGGGCGCACCTCATTAAAGCTAAGCACTCGAGCATTTTCTTCCATTTCTCCCCCATCTAAATGCGGCCACCTAGGGCGGGAAACGAACCCGCGACCTCGTGATAAGCAGCAGAACGCCACAGCCATGCACCCAGCTACCGCGGCAGGTCTGAGATTTCGGTGCGCATGAAAGAAGCCCAGGTATAGGCGCCCCTCACTGGCAACGTGCACTGTGTAATTTTGGGACGTTTATTCAACCTAGTTGGCCAGTTCTCGGGCTTCGATTCGTTCTTACGAGTAGTGCTGGCTTCTTCGCGCTTTCAAAGTTGTTGGACGACCGCAAATGCGAAGGTTATATAAGCCCCCAATTTTCGAGCAAGATAGCGCACCGGAGTCGAGCGTCCAGGTCCGCGTGCAGAGGGCAAAGCTGTCGTATCCGGACGCGGACAGGGGGTTCTCGTCGATGGCGCAAAACGCGTACGTGACTCCCGGGTTCAGGCCGGTCACGACCGAGGGTCGCGAAGCCAGGTGGCGGCTGCACTGCAGCGCCGTGCCCGGGGGCGCCGTGCAGTTGCCGAAATCGGAGAGGTCGCAGCGGGACTCCCTCTGGTACGGGATGCAGTCGAAGAAGCTCAGGCCCTTCTGGAACTGCTGGGCCGTGGCGTGGCACAGGCAGAAGCGGTTGCCGCTCTCCGGCACCCAGTCGATCTGCAGAGCCACCCGTTCAGACAATGGTGCATGTACGCACAGGCGTACAGTACAAGCAAAAAAGAGGGGAAAGATCACGTGCCATTCTACTGCTGTGAAGGTGGATTACCAGCGAAGCAGTTTAGAACACGACATAGAGGTGACACAGAGTTTAGATCAAAGGCATGAGCAAATTTTATTTATCTTGAGCGGCGACGGCGGTCATCCCGAAGAAAGACACACTCACACACTTATTTTGATCGACGGTCTTTATCGGCGGCATACATTCGCATGGAAGACTACCGCCACCTCGGGGAGCCGGAGGAAATTAGACACGCGCGACGGGACCGCCACGCCGGGAGAGCGGAAGGAAACTAGGCACTCAAGCGCTTGGAACGACGACAAAGAGAGGGCGGTGCGAGCGTACACATGGCCGACGCGGGTCGCACAGCGGCAAATCTTTGCGAAACCTTTATTATCTACCTGAGAGCCTACCGATTTTGAAAATGGTGCGCATTGAAAACTAATCAATGAAAATGCATAACCAAGTGATGAGACATATAAGCTTTTGCACAGCATGAAGCGATTTTGCATCAAATTCGGGAGCTGAGTTTTTGCACACGCAGATCTGTTGACGGACACGAAAAATGCAAGGAACCTTAGCCACAGACAGCTCCCCTGTAATAAAGAAGAAAGAAAGCGGGCTAATATACTCTACCCAGTGCAACGAAATCTGTAGATAGGGCTAGCGTCAGCCAATCCATAACGAGAGCAACCTCCTTTTGTTTCAACGAAAGAGGGAATGCACGATCGCCCATTGTGACGCACTAATACTTCCGTGAAGCTTTTCTTCAGTCGGCGGAAGGCGATAGATCAGAGGCGTACAACGGGGGAGCCCTTTTTATTCCGGTTAATTTTGGCAGACCCACAGCTTTAGCCGCACTGTGCCGAATTGATGAGATAATAGGCACGCGTTGACACTTCTCCATCGTTGTTCAACTCTTCGAATTCAACAATCTCCACAAAGGTAACTTTTTCGGAAACTTGGCCACGTCTATTGATCTTGCCTGCCCGGAAAATTCACGTCAGTCGAGTTCGCTGAAATATATTTGTTCCGTATGAAATGTAACGGCAGCGTCGCTCTGCGGCTTGTCTGTATACATTCGTTAGAAATATGAAATGGAACACGCGAACGCGCACCATATATCGCCGGCTGTCGGCGCCTGCGACTGTTCGTGATCACGGTATACTGGCATGACTCAGCAAAGCGGGTTACCTGGCTAAGTGGTACCACGCGCTTGAGAGCACTTTCACTAACTTTCGGGCTGCAAGTATGCTCCGTCACGATGAGACGTGGTAGGGTGACTTTGCGTTCGCGAACAGCGCAGGCGCCCGATATCTGTTCACATCTAATGATATCATTATCACACTACGCACGCATACTTCTGATGACAGATGATTCTCCGGCGCAGAGAGTCTATCACACAAAAAAGCTGTCGCACACAGTAACGCACGTATCAGGGCGACAGATCCTTCGTCTGAGAGTGTTTGTCGACGATGTACGCACCTTAAATGATGTTGTGTTCGCCCAGATTTGGGATATGCGAACAGCCCGCGACAGTCGGCCGTGAAGCGCCACCTGCGACCGCATCAGAAATCGGTGAATCAGCACATATCGACGTCCTTTATTTCATCTGCGGGATGTATTCTGTAAGTGTCCACCTAGTCAACATGTCCGTTTCATCTGCTGTTGAAGTTCTGATTGGCTGGGCTGGGGGACACGTCAGAAGTAGACCACTAGCCAATGAGCGCTTCGACAGTAGACGAAATGGACATTGCCACTAGGTGGACAATTACAGAATATTCCTCCCTGTTCAACATGCTTAGCAGGACTCACGCGTCCGCACCACGTGGTGCAAAGTGCGGTGAGCGTAGATCACGTACCAGGCATACGTAGATTACAATGCGCGGAAACCAGGCTGTCATGGCGGGCGAGACCGTTCTTGTTGCCGACTTAGCGGACGAGGGGAGCTGCGAAGAATTGAAACGAACGTCAAAGGAGAACACTGAGTTCGGCAGATCAATTGCATGAAGCATGTTAACCGTGGGAACCTTTATTCGCGATTTAAAAGCTTCACACTCATCAGTGTGAAGTACAGCACAGGAAGATGTCAAGTGATTAACTAGAACGAAACATTTTCACCTTTGCAGAAATAGATCGTCAGAGGTGGCTTCTCCGCAGTAAACATCTTAATGTGGAGAAGCCTAACCTTAAAGCGACGTGTGCCGCGCACGTTTGTTTGTTTGTAATTCATGTCATAGTTACAGTTTGTTTGTAATTCATGTCATGTTTGTTTGTTTGTAATTCATGTCATAGCTAACAGAGTAATGCACGAACGAGTCACACGTAGAGAAGACGCCAAGAGGGACACCTTACTGATGAGTCGCATGGGACCCCCTCCCCTCACCTCTATATATATATACACACACACACGCACACACGCAGGCATTATCTCCTTTTCCATTCATGTCATGCCTTTTCTTTTGCACTAAGTATTTCACAACCACGCACGCCTAAGGGGCCCCCGAATTCCATATAGAGTGCAACGAAGATGACCCCACGTGACGTACCCTGGCCGCCCAGCTGATTTTGCTTAGCTGCGCTGTCCGTCCGGATCCTGCACTGCAGGTCGGAATGGTCGAGTCAAGCGCAGCGCATGGTCATGCACGGTCGGTGTGCAAGCAGTTGCGACCCCGGACGCAAACGTAGCGAAACTGCGCGCGTACGCAGCGAAGGCTTCACCACACGCGGGGTTCTCGACGCCTCATCACACGACGCCGGCAGCGGCGAGACGTCCTCGCTGGTCAGCCTCGAAGTCCTCGTCCGTCTCGGTGTTGTTTTACTGCTGCTGCTGCTGCTGTTGTTGTCGACGCTTTTTGATGACGATGATGGTGATTTCAGAAAGTGTGGCCCATTACCCGCTGTGGCGCATCGGCCAGGAATCAGGCCCGCTTGAGCAAAGACAAAATTCAAAGGCTCGCAAATTAAAATTATTATAGTCTGTAAAACTTTGCTATAGAGGGAAAAGAAAACGTGAAATTTAAAGCAGTGCGACTCGCACGAGCTGAAAAAAATAAAAAAAGAAGAAAAATGATTTTACTCCTGGTACGCTGCTTCCTTTTTCGTCTTCGTCGCTTTTCAACTAAGGCAGTTGCGAAACTATGCCCACACCTTATGTTATAGATTGCCACGATTCAGAAATGGTTAGCGGAGAATTCGCAGATATTAAGTGCAGTATGCGATGACGTGTCAGTAAAGGTAGAGAGGACGCGCGTGCGTGCGTGCTGTCTGCGCGTGTGCGTGCGTGTTGTTAGACTTGTATAGGCATGAAATGCTCCGCCTGCAAGTATATACACTATGTAATGCTGCATGTTATTGTGTGTAATGCGTCGGTATAACCTTCCTTATATTTTTTTTCTTTTTTTTCGTGGCAAGTGCTGTAGATACAGAATTCCGGCCAAATTCTCTACACGTATGTCTTTCATTAGGGATGGATGGAGTAGAAGCGCCTACCCTTTTTCTTTCTACGCACGTCATCCTTCCTAAGCTTTCTTTCCGTGTTTCTTTCCTTAGTATTCAATCAACTCGCCCAGTAACAAATTTCACTACAGGGAGTCACTCCCTGGGGGTCCCTGCAGTATGACCTTATAGTGGAGTGTGTGCAAACACTTCTAGATTCCAGCCAATAAGAAGAAACTGGAATGACGTGACGCAGTGAAATACGGCGAGCGAATTGGACAATTCTGGAGCAAAGGACACAGCAGGTCGGAGAAATAACTGACTTTGCTAAACCTGTCGAGCATAAGTAAACCAACTGCATGTATAGAGGATTCGGTTTGTCGTTGTCGATCGTTTCTCGTCGTCGACCATTACCACTGTTCTCGTTGGGCCATGTAGCGCCCTTTTAGGTTGACTGAATGCAGTAGCGCACGTAGGATCTCTGCCAGGGGGGGGTTGAATCTTGTGGGGGAGGGGGGGGGGGCAAGCACTTCGCATAATATGCAATTTCCTTTCTCTAGCCAAAGCAATCCAACAGTAAATAAAATGCGTAATAATTATAATAACTAATGACGCCAAGGATGATGACGATGTTTATTTCTTCCGCGTTTTTCTCCAAGTAATTTAAGAGTGAATGCATAAATACAAGACAATGATAGGGTGTGTGTGTTAATCAGGAAAATTCGACCTCAAGCCACCTCCTGAATTGAAATGACAATGTGAACAGAGCACTGAAGGTACACGTTGGACTGGTGGGGCTGGCCGCGTGGAGGGGGGGGGGGAGGGTTAGAACCCCCGAAACCCCTCCGTCGGTGCGCCACTGACTGAATGCATGGTTATACGTATCCTTATTTTATTGTATACTCTTAACACCATGTTCCGATGCGGAGAAGTTGTTACCCTAGCGAACGTTAACTTCGTTCACGCTATTGTGACGCTGTCAGTTGTATGAAAGGCAGTTTTTTAACAGCGGAGGCTGTTGTAGGTCCGAGGCTGCGCCGTCCGTCTGTCCGCCGGTGTCACGAAGGGGGCAGGTTCCCAGACCCACCGCAAGGGGCGCTGCGTTCAATCAGAGCACGCGCCCTTTATCGCCATGGATTGCGCTCGGCGCGAGTACTCTAGCGCGAGCAGCTGCCGGGGCTCGCCCGAGAGCGGCAGCGCCGTCGCTGGGCGAATGCTACGTTTCGAGCACGGGAATCGACAGCGAAACGGCAGCGGCGGGAGGCTAATCCGGAGCTACGCAAGAGGGAAGCATAAGCCAGACGTAACCGCCGGGAATCCGCTACCAACGAGGATAGTCAGTGGGCAGCGCAAGGCTACAGTGGTAAGGCGAAACAGCGGCGGGAGGCTAATCCGGAGCTACGCAAGAAAGAAAGCGTACTTGGAGGAAAGCGAACCCTGATTTGTCCCAGCAAGAGGCAGAACAAAGACGCAAGCGCCGAGATGTCCCTTTGACCGGCGGTGCAAGAGATTTCCTCGACCGGGAGTTAGCAGGGAATGTTAAGCAGTAAAAGTCAAAACATCACTCATAATCACACGAAAACCGCTGGAAAACAAACATAATCACAGAAACTCACACACAATCATAGAAACCCACAGATAATCACAGAAAATCACAGAGAAACACAAGAAAACCACAGCTCCGCTGTTTTCACGTTGGGTGGAACTGGGTTTATTTTTTTCCTGTGTCGTTTCTTTGTTGCATCTGTGCCACTCTATACAATATTTTTTGCTGGATTAAATGTTCTTTCAAACACATACCAACATTTTTGTGATGCTAACGTATTGCGCAACTTTACTCCGGAGGGCGCTGCGAGCGCGCAAGCTAATAAATTCGATTTAACAACAACTTTACTCCTGCGTGGTTTCTACGAGTATTATATGTATATATCATTCAACATGTGCAGTACAGACTTCACTATGAACCGATTTGCACCCTTACGAGTGCAGATCACTGTATAACCTATACACCCGCATAGGGTGTAAGGGTGTGAGTTACACAGGGTGCAAATCGGCTTACAGTGTTCAATAGACAACACCGCGGATCTGCGGAGCTGTCACGTGCTGACGAAGCCCTCGCGAGCTCTGTCGTCACCAGCTTAACTTCTCCGCAGCTTTCCATCAAGAGGCATACACCTTTTTATTTTTATTGGATGTAAAATTAGCGCTATCGTGCGCAAAATCACACAAACGCTCGTCAGCGCACAACGCTTCAGAGGACCCGTCGGTTGAGGCATTCCACAAGGCGTGTTCAGCCATTCGCCGTAAGGTTGAGCAGGGCGGCTGAGCAGGTACCCAGTTGCCACAGTGTCCGGCCGTTTTCACCATGAAACAGAAAAAAAAAAAAGGGGGGGGGGGGGGGGGCACGTTATTGCGAGAAATACTTACTCGTTCATTTTAATTCACTTGTTAGCTTATTTGCATTGAGAGGAATGTTTAGTTGGGGGTCAACTCGGATGGTCGCCGTATTCAAATGTACATACGTATAAAACGCAGAAATGCTTCAATGAGACAACCTCTGGACCTATTTGAATGACATTTGTTGTTGTATTGGAGAGATAAAGCTACATTCTAGTGACTGTGAAGAAGAATATTTTTGTATAATGTGAATTTTTCTATATAGCATATATATAGCATATATCTTGTGTTTAATACCCCGAATACCGGAGCACAGCCTCAAAAGGTGATGCTACAGAAGCCGGTGATACTAGTTATATATGCCCGACTGCAACAACTGTCCGCCCAATGCGGGCAGAACATGGTGTTAGAACAAAACTTCGCGTGCCCAAAATATTAACTACAACATTGCAGCTCTTGGTACCTTGAAACACACACAAGTAGGTTAGACACGCGCGGAAGCTGCATGTAGCAAGCACTTGGTGATTCTCGGATTGCGAGTAGCAGTAGCGAACCCAGGATCTCTGCCGGCAGGGGGGGGGGGGGGGGGGGGGTAGCAAGCACTTTGCACAATATGTCATTTCCTTGCTTTACACAGCGGAATCCCACAGCAAATAAAATGCCTAATAATTATAATAATAATGACGATGTTTATTTCCTCGGCGTTTTACTCAAAGTAATTTAAGAGTGAATGAATAAATACAAGACAGTGATATACAGTGTTTTTGTTAATCAGGAAAATTCGACCTCAAGCCACCTCCTGAATTGTAATGACAATGCATGAACAGCGCACTGAAGGTACACGTTGGACTGGTGGGGCTGGACGCGTGGGTGGGGGGTTACAACCCCCGAACCCCCTCCCCCCCGTCGGTGCGCCACTGGCGAGTATAAACCGCACCAGCAAAATATTCAGAAGAACCCTGAGCATCCACAAATCTTAATGCAGGATGACAGCTACGCAACGCATGTCCGAATGCCGTGGATGGCGTACTCGCATTTATGAAAGTGTGCCGCTGCGATTCACATTTCATATTCAGCATAACGGATAAGGACGCGATGACAAGCTCTCTTTTTAACTCGCCATATAGAGCCAGTTTTTATAATGGGCCACACTAGAGCCTTTATACATAGGCCCATTCATTATTCACTTTCTTGAGCAGCTTGCCCTAAGGCGTGTATGAGACCCGAGCACAATTATGCGATGTAATGGCTCTTCAATGTGGTTTTGATTGTCTAACGTTATGTTATGAACTCAAAAAAAAAAAAACAATTTTTAAAATTTAATACCAAGGTTTGATGGAAAAAGCTGCGTCTCCATGTACGTGAAAAAAATAACTATCTCCATTCTCTCCACATGTTTGCTATGGTAAAAATTGCATTTTATTGCTTAAACGCGGAGATGAAGGTGAAACTACGTGTAGTACATTGCCATGTTGCTGCCGCGTCCGGTATTTTCACGCCATCTCAGTGATTTCGAAACACACATCATGGTTGCTTTCGGCCATCTGGAACGACACAGAGGTCTAGATGAATTGAGTGTCAAATTCCTCGAAGGCGGAATGATAAGAATATGAGTAATTAAACCACTTCATTACAGTTACACATACACTTTACTTCATACCCAGAATGAACATTTTGCGTAATCACTTCCGAGTGAATTTCAAAAAAAAAAAAAAAATGTTGGAGGTACTGTGCATTGTATTGTATACAAGGGGCCTTAGGAGGTTATGTGCATTTCAATAAAAGCGCGGAGGCCTTCCTCGTGCAGAAATTGCAGCAGTGACTCAGCAAAGTTATCGTTCACGAGCAAACGCGCGGCCTGATCCGTTCTTAGCTTGACTGGTCTAAGAAATTTCTCTCGAGGATATATACTCCGCTCCGAAGACGGAGCCTCGACAGGTGGCTAATGTCCACCGTGGACGCTGGAGCAGCAGCACACATTGGACAGCAGCCCACGGGGTCCCGTACCATTCGCCCGGGTGACAATGAGTGTAAGCTTGAGCCAATAAAAAGCCAGCCTGTTTATTTTCAGGAGAGAGACTTCATGCACTCGAGAATGCTCTATACAGCTTTGAGTGCAAGGCCGACTTCGTGGGTACTACTACTAAGTGGTTCATTTGGAAAGGAAAGGGGTTGGCGCTATCTTCTGCAGCCCTTGAGGGAGCTAATCTGGCACGGGGATACATATCCCCCCCCCCTTTTTTTTTTAATTACGAGGGGAACTTACAACAGCTGCTCACCGAAGGGCCACACGTAGTCGCTGTTGTCCGCGGCCTCCCGTATCTCCTGTTCACCCGGCGCTGTGCCAGATAGATAGATAGATAGATAGATAGATAGATAGATAGATAGATAGATAGATAGATAGATAGATAGATAGATAGATAGATAGATAGATAGATATATTAGATAGATAGATAGATAGATAGATAGATAGATAGATAGATAGATAGATAGATAGATAGATAGATAGATAGATAGATAGATAGATAGATAGATAGATAGATAGATAGATAGATAGATAGATAGATACAGAACTCTAGTTGCTAAAAATTGATCTGGGGAATCATTTACTTATCTCATACTTAGCAAGTTTAGGCCGCATACAACGTAATCAATCAGCTATAGTTATGTCAAGGCCAGCCTGGGACACTTTACCCTAGCATTTTTTGTAATGTTCGGTAACATTTCTTTATTTAAGTCTACATACCTTGACTTCGGATTCTCGCTGAGCAAGTGACAATGTCACCGTTCACCCCAGAAATGGAAGTGCTTGAAAACGGTCGATAATCGCGTCAAATATTTTGCTCGGGTATAAACAGTGGTTACGATTTCGTAATTCGTGCACTTACTGGAAACAAGATAGATGCTGTACTTGTCCTTCATGCCGGAGACCTCTGTCGGAAGCGAAGTGGAGGGGGAAAAGACGCGGAATTACGAAGAAACGTGGAGATCGACAGTCATTCACGCTTCATCCTTTCTGCGATAAAACCTCGCTCACGTGTCTCATATGATTCTCGATACAGCCGCGAAGGCGTGTGTAGCTCGAACTCCTTATGTTATGACACCCGTGAAGCTAATGAGGTCATTGCTGCATGCATGTAGCTCATATTACCTTACATCTGTCTCGCGTCTCAGTCCATCACGTCCTGTCCTCAGTTTTGCATCGGAAAGAAGAATTGCACCATGTGTCAGAGCCAAGCCAACTGGTGCACTGAAACGCATTATTAGCTCATGCCATACTAACGTAGTCTAAGTAGGTCACGTGTGCTGTCTATAATTGACGGACAGCCTACTATGGTGACCACTGCTGTCAACCTCCGGAGCCTTCCCAAACTCAAATAAAAATTAGAAAAGAAACTTGGGCTAGCTGGTGCGTATTGCAGGGTTTAAGCATGATTAGAAGCGTATTGTATAAAGAAAAGAAAGCGGGTGGTATGTTTCTGTAAGTCATTATTTAATAATGAAAGGAATCGGTTTGTCATCTCAAATAATAAACTGGGTTACCACCTACCTATCCAACCGCAAACGGTATACGTTTACGTCGAGGGATACTGTTCGCGTGAGATTTATGCTCAGATGTTCCGCAGGGGTCTGTTTTGGGACCACTCCTATTTAATATTTACATTAATGATATTGTAGACGTGGCGGAATCGTCTGTATCTTTGAAATTATTCGCTGATGATTGCGTAATTTTTACACCTGTTAATGCTGTCAGTGACCAAGTTGATCTGTATAACACTTTGAGTAACATTGTTGACTGGCGCGATAAATGGGAAATGATAATTAACCACACAAACACTGTGCACATGTGCATTACCAATAAGATCAACAAACGTCGTTCCGCCTACCATATAATTAACAACCCTATTGAAGAAGTACAGAGATGCAAATATCTAGGACGGTTTAACGTCCAGTCTTAACGACCCATATACACAACGTATGCACTACAGCCCGAAAAAAATTTGGGAGTTCGAAAACTTGAGTTAGGCGACTCCTCTCCTTCACTAAGATCGATGACCTATACTGAGACATTTATTAGACCATCTCTGGAATACGGAATATTTGAATATGTTCGCTTGTTTCTTTTTTTTTTTTTTTGTATTTGCTCATGTAGCCCACTCCTGCTTGTACATGCAGATGTCCGCAGTATTGTGCAAATAAATAAATAAATAAGTGGGTATATGCGGTATGTTTTATTTAACTTTGAAAGAGTTAAGCGATTGTGACAGACTTTAGACCCCCATCTTGAGGCTCACGATGCCTTTATTTGAGAGGGAAAGGGAGTAGAATGAAGTAGAAGAAAAGGAAAGGGGGAAGGTAGATCAAATAGTAAAATATGGAAAGGGTATAGAGGATTTGACTGGGTGTGGTGTTTACAAGTGCCACAGGGCACGGTCCAGTGGAGCATGTATAGGGAGCATTAAAGTGCCGCAGGTGGAGAGTAACATTTTCGGTGAAAGCTCGTATAGGGAAACTGTATATCCACCTGCAACGTCGACGCACACGAACTCGGCGTGTATAGGCGGCGGAACTTGCGGAACGTACCTGTGGTGTTAGACGGTTGAGCTCTGGCGGCTGAACGAGAAAAATGGCAGGAGAAAGGTAAGCATCAGTGTTGCCGCGTTATCACATTGTTACGCACTTATGCTAGACTAGAAAGAGCACAAACTTTGTCGTGTCGACATGTATATTTCCCCACTTTTCCGATTTCTGGGTACACTCATGCGTACATACGTCGCTGAGAGGCATATCAGACTGTTCACTGGCGTCCACGGCGTTGGGTGGTCCTTGTATTGAGATATTAAGTTGACAGCTAGAATATATATATATATATATATATATATATATATATATATATATATATATATATATATATATATATATATACATTAAGTTACACACAGAGTGCCAACGGCCGAAGTAGCTTGCAACAGCCAGGGGCTGGTACACCTGGCACATTTGTATTTTCTGGCCACTGGCTCTCGCAGTGCAGGTTGGTCTTTTCAGAGGTTAAGACGGGCACATTCTTTGATAAAGCTTTTAGAGCGATAGCTCTACTACTCCAGCGCCTGGTTCCGTAAATCTGACCTTCAAGCTCAGCCAAGGTCAACTGGGACTTAGCCTGCCACTACCGGCGGCTGCTGCGCATACGCCGCGTGGGCGCCCATATCTTGAAAGCGATCTGCGATGTGGACAAAGTGCGTGGTCCTCGTCGAATTGAAAGCGATTTGCGATGTGTACAAAGTGCTCCGAGTGCTGGTAGCTTCGTATGCGCTCTGCTTTCGACGCTTAGTTCGCGTTGAAGCGAGACGCAGCATGAAGGTCAATTCGCTCACTGCTGCGCTGCCGCGCCGAGCAGCGTCTGTGTGTTGTCTGGTGGTGCAATTGCAGATGCGGTAGTCGCTGACGGCGCCGAGCAGCGTCTGTGGCTTTTCTGAAAGCAAGCGAAATCGTGCTGTCGCTCGACAAACTTAGTTTACCCACGTTCAGCCACGGCAAATCTTTTTTAGATGCGAGAGCATCTTATGCTCGGGGCAGTGTCCGTTCTGCGGCGTCCGCACCCATACTGCGCATACGCAACTCTCCCTCATTCTCCTCTCCTACGCAGGTGTGCGCTCTCTTCCTCCCCTCTCCCCCTCTCCGTCACAGGTGCGTGAGTGATTCTTAGAAATAGGAGAAAAGTCGTAACTGCCTCTCGGGTGAGGGCACCTCAACAGCGCTGTACAGGGAGGGCGTGAAGGAGAGATAGTGACAGAGTAGAGAGAAACTGTATTGCGTATGGAGGCCTCACAGGTGCGGCGCAGCAAATCATTGCATATAACTCTCTCTCTCTCTCACTCTGTCCCTCTCTCTCTAAGGGGACGCCGGTAGGCGGCGCAAGTGTCGCGGCGCAGTATAAAGCGCGCGTTCGCTGTGCTTCCGTCATTCTCACTCTGTGCAATGATGTGCGAAACGCCATGAACAACGTCAACGTCGGCGCTAGTTGCAGCGGCAGCGCAACCGCCGCGGAGCAGAGGAAGGCTCGGGAAGCCGAACGTAAACGTAAACTCGATGCACACCCCCCGCGATGCCTTCGCATCCCACCATGGTTGCCCGAGTAGGGTGAGATGATGTGATTTTTATTTTTTCGTCACGCCGGTACTCCTCATTCGGAGGTGGTGTCAGAACGCACGCTGAGACTCGTAATCAATAAATGGTCAAGTGCGCCGCCATAGCCCTCGAAAGCGACAAGCTATAGCCCGGTGCGTATACTTCTATAGCCTTCGCGATAACTGCGAGTCTGAAAGGCGTGCCTCACCCTTCACGATGACGAGGACGATGCCGACGGCGAAGGCCACGACGAGCCCCATCAGGCAGGTGCAGCCGAACGCTAGGTGCAGCATCGGATGGTGCATGCGGGAAGACTCGCGGGTGCTGCGTTTCAACAGAGAGCACGCACCCAACCGCGCACAATTGCAGTGCTAACGACCGGCAAGTTTTAAAAAGTATTCCGCGGATGGTCGTTCCGGAGAGTGATCGAAGCCCCGTGCGTCGCATTCTTGAATGTTAACGCAATTTGAGCGCGCATACAAAGACAACACAAACACTGCACTCACGTCCAACAGGCAATGCATACATGAGCAAAGATATTTTTTTTTCTTGACTGCGCGAACAAACGGCCACAGAGACAGCATGGAACAAGGACGGGCGTAGTCCTTGTTCCAGGTCTTGCGCCTGTGCTTGTTCCATGCTCTCTCTCTCTCTGCGACCATTTCTTCGCGCAGTTTAAAAAAAAGAAAAGAAAAAAAAAACGTTTGCTAATATGCACCAACTCGCCCAACAACAAGCTCTTCTTCTACAGTTATGAGCATGTATATGCAGCCAACATATACACAGTAGAACAAAAACCTCGGGCGCACATTCGCGACGAACAAAAAGAAACAATAAAAGAAAAATCAAACATAATTATAACTGCTTCTGTAATGATCTGCATGAAAACTGAAAATTATCTGATGCTTCTGAGAGATTCCTGCGGTTGTTGAGAAACAACATGCATGATACAGCAAAACTGCACTGCTACATGCAGGAACACCGAAGTGCTTAAAGCCGGGACGTACAACAGAAAAAACAAACAAACATACGAGCTCTAATAACTTTCAAAAGATGAAGCGCCAACAGTGACAGCACACTATAGGAAGGAACAAAGACAGGAAGCGCCTGTCCTGTCTTTGTTCCTTCCTGTAGTGTGCTGTCACTGTTGGCGCTTCATCTTTTGAAAGCTATGCACCAAGTAGCCCCACAACGTGTTTTACTGGAGCTCTAATAAAATTTACTCAAAAAAGACCGCTCTATAACCGTGATGGAAAGCAAAGCCAGAAAAAAGACGCCACTTCGCCTTTCCCTGCGATAGCCCGCCATGACGTCATAGATTCAGACGGCGTTCGCTCAGGCTAATAAATTTTAATTGCTAAAGATGAGCGATATTGTATTCTAAAAAAAAAAACCAATGAGTGAACTTAGAGAGTTTTGAAAACATTGGCTGGGTATACAACGGCCCAAATCCGAGAAAATTCTTTGGAATCCCTGACGTGACACTGAGGTATACTGACACTGAGGTTAATCCGGGTTAAGTTCGTGCGCCAATTAAAAAAAAAAGAATAATACTTTCATCTTCACTTTATCTTCTGATAATAAACGTATCACTGCGTAATTTACGAAAATAACAGCTTTAGAATAATTCTTTGGCAGTCCGAACAGGTTAAGTGTTTTTAATTTAGCGCCCCTTTGAGCGCAGTGACTATATTTACTTCAGTGGAGGCACGGGCGCCGCCTTCCACGCTTTCATTATTATTTTTTATATCTCAACTTAGATAACCTGGCTTTTGGGTAGGGTTAATCAAAGTGATCAACTCCTCCAACGAAAAACTGAGGTTTACTACACAAGACGTTTCAGGGCCAACTAGCTCCATTCCTCGCTCATATATACAGTATATATACCCGGATATATCGAACTCGAAGGTGATCGTGAAATAATTCGATATATCGATAATTTGATATGTAAAATAAATATTTTATACAAAAATTTCAAGGCGCACTTACAGCTGTTTCTTACACACAATAATTCGTTATATCCGGGTTCGACTGTATAGCGTTATACAATTGCAAAACGGCTCGCGAATACGGGCCCTACGCGCGCTGGTTTGCTGAGTATCACTCACACATTGTCTTCGAGAACAGTCTCCGAGGTTCTGCAGGAGAGTAAAAGAAAAGCGATGTCGATCAACCATATATGAACAGACAGGAGAAGTTTCAGAAAAAGAAGTCCAGTTTACTGGTTTTAACACTTACTGAGCTTCCGGCGCATTCGCTGCGAACAGAGAAGAGTAACAACATCTCCTTATGAAATATTGCAAAAAGATACTTCGTTCGCATGGACTCGGCGCGAGAGCGGGTCGAGTCGGAAGTCGAGTTGACTCGACTAGCTCGACCCGCGGTCGCGTTTGCATGCATCTTGCCAAGCGGGTTGGGCGAGTCAACTTGCCCCTTGCAGGCGTGCTTCGAGACAACTAGCCTCGACGCCAGCTCGGCTCGACCCGCTAGCGTTTACATGAACCCAAAGACATGAATTTCATGAAAAAAAAAAAAAAAAAAACATTACATGAATGTCGGCCCTAACAAGCAGACTCCACCCGACTTCATCGGCTTCATGTAAACGAAGCTATAGTCGGGTACAACTTAAGAAGACCGAAGAGGTTCCACCCAGGTGACCGAAGCGCGGCAGCCGATTACCTCCGCGAGTAAAGAAATAGTCCCGCTGACGGCGACTCGGCCCAGTTCGAAGCGCGGGCTGCCATGTTCTCCGTCGGCGGGGTCACCGGCCGTCCGGCTCATGACGTCACTCTAGAGTGCGCGCCTATTGGTGGAGGCTCGTGTGACCTTCCGTGTGACTTTCTGTACCTCACAAAGTGACCTTGAAACATAAGAGATTTAAGGCTTTCGCCTTAAAATATGTGCCGATTGCGAATGCAGTGCCGTCTAACATAGCGTCTGAAAGCGCGTACATAACTGTCACGAAGGAAGAATACGAGAAGCTGGCACGTGACGCAGGCTCGCGACAGACGTTTCAAAGAGCTACTTTGGCCCGAGAAATATCCATGCGTGGCCTGTAATGTTCTAAACATTAAACATTCTAAACATTGGGCTGCTGTGCTTGAAGACAAAGGTGACCCCCCCCCCCCCCCCCCCATGGGTCACGCATTTCTTTGTAGCATTTGTATAGGCGGACCTATGTATCCGCCGCAGATTATATCTACAAGATACGGTACGGAGGCCGCGTATATGCGCTCAGGAGCGCGGCCACGGCTGCTATATAGAGGAAGAGACCGGCGTCATATGCGCTCCCTCTGGAGCACGCTTGATCACGTGACCTCCAACACTGGGTGCGCCACCATCCTTCTCGACTCGTCCACGCAGCCACAGCTTACGCCGCGCGGGTGCGATACGATCTTGGACTTCCCAGGAAACATGACGGCTCCGGCGAAAATTTGCCTGCAGTATCCATATAATTGCTATTTTAATAAACATTGTTGCCCGAGTTAGAGGCTATACTGCAACTTTTTTTGTTGTTGTTCAATTCGTGGGTTTGCCTCAAGTGCTATAGTGAACGACCGAACGGACGAACGAAGGGCTTCACTTTCAAGATTACCGATGTCACGGGACACAGTAAAGGGACATTATGAGGCCTGGAATAAGCGAGCGTGCTTTCTTCCTCCAAGGCTGAGTTGGCTGTATAGTAGCTAGCCCAAAATGAAAAGTAGTCTATATTCTCCAGTCCGCAGTGCAGACCACCTGAGCCAAGAGGCACCGCATAGCGTTACATGCATGTAAGCGCTATATTTCTCACCAGGTCGAGGCGCTCTCTCTGCCATGGCGCGGTTTTTGTAGACCTGAGAAAGCCGACAACTTCCAGGTCCAGCTCTTCTTCTTCTTCTGCCAGGCACATGACAAGGTTGAGCGGTGGTTCCATCCTATACATGAAATGCGAGCCTACTACGACGGATATGCCATGAATGGGGCGGCAGTAAAACAAAAGTTAGAAAAAGTGTAATTAAAGAGAATACGTTAAAGGAATATGAGTAGAACATTAAGTAAGCATAATAAAGGTGCTTGCTGACCTAAATTCTGTTTTTGAGAATTGTAAGAAATATATTAATAAAGAAATGCTATTAGTATTGTTTATATAGGTAAATTACTCACATGGGACCCTGATCATGATATAGGAAATTTACAGAATAAAAGTGGATTGGAGCGCATACGGCAGAAATTGCCAAATTGTGACCAGGAGCTTACCACTGTCGTTGAAAAGAAAAGTTTACAATCATTGCAGGCTACCAGTGCTAACATATGGGGCAGAAACTTGAAGGTTAGCAAAGAAGCTCGAAAAAAGTTAAGTACCGCTCAAAGAGCGATGGAACGAAAAATGTTAGGCCTAACGTTAAGAGACAGGAAGAGAGCGGCGTGAATCAGAGAGCAAACGGGAATAGCCGATATTCTAACTGACATTAAGAGAAAAAAATATGGAGCTGCGGGTGCGAGAGAGAAAATATATAGGACAAAAAATATACAGGAAAAAATTTAGGACAAGCGGGTGCCAGAGAGAAACGATGATATACCGAAATAAACGCATCAATGCTTTGATGATCCAAATATAATCTCACTATCAGGGAGGAAGCAGTCTACCTGACTGGAGCAGTATTTTTTGGGGGGAGGGGGGTGTTGCTACGCTGCGCTCCACAACACCCCAACGACCACCGCTTCGCGTCGGCGCCCGGCACCGCGGCTTCCGCCGCGGCACCGGGGTACAAACGCGAGCAGTATCCGCTTGTTTACACCACCACAGTTCACCGAGATCAAAAGCCGTCATGCCACACCACCACTACTGCAAGGATTTCCGCCACTAGAACAAACGCTACAATAATAAAGCGCGGCCGGCGTGGCCCAGACACCGCCAGACATTCAACGCGCCCTAAACGATTCGCTCCCTACGCACGTATACGAGCTGCTGCGCTCGGCAAGGTCCCTGCGCCCGGTCCCGGAGTTAAGAGAGCCACGCTCAGCGGAGACCAGTGCCTCAAAAGTCCCTAAGCGATTATGTCCCTAGGCACCTAGGAGCTCCACGATTGCCATGAAACACGTGTTAAGCGGAAGTCTCCGCTGTACTTACTAGCAGTCGCGAACCGGTTAGGCGCGGGCGGGGGCTTGGCGAGGGACAGCAGAACAGGTGAAGCCCGCGCAATGGCGCCGGCGCCTCCCTCAGTCCCCACAAGTGCCACTTTATTTTCCCCATCATGAGCGCTTCGACAGCGTATGTACAAATTATTACGAGCAATCCTTCCCGTTGTCTGGGGTTTTGACTCCCAGAAGAGTACGCTTTATTCGAAGGTCGGTCTGATTTCAGACCGACTGAAGCTTGACTAGCTGTCTAATATTTTACATTTTGAACACCGCCTCTGCAAGTTGCAATTATTCATTACTGTGCAATACTGTGCAGCATTCAACATTAATGTACAGCACTATATATGAAGTGAACAAAACACGCGGAGGCTCCACGGCCAGTTGAACGCGCAATATGGGCCAGCTTGCTTGCACACACACACAAAAAAAAAAAAAAAAAAAAAGCTGATGGAACGCAATCATAAAGTATGAGGGGGCTTCTGTGTGCTTACCTGACCGCACAACCATTGCTTCGCGAGCCTAAAGAATGCCGTAAAAAACGAACCAGGTGCCCACTGCAATGAG
This sequence comes from Dermacentor silvarum, assembly GCF_013339745.2. NCBI lineage: Eukaryota > Metazoa > Arthropoda > Arachnida > Ixodida > Ixodidae > Dermacentor > Dermacentor silvarum. The sequence goes on along the minus strand of NC_051160.1, from coordinate 26,364,274 downwards.
TAAAGACAAGTACTCCCTGTACAATAGAAAATTACGCGTTTTCACATTTGCAATACTACTGCTTTCCCGCATAGCATGGACATCACTATGGCTTGTATTGACGCTAACAAATCTGCTTCATAGTTTTTTTTTCTTTTTTACGTGATCCGACTTACACAAGCTTGGAACCAGGAGCTAGACACATATATTATATACTTCAGATGTGCTTAAACTCTCAGTACTTATACTAAAAATAGCAAATTATTACTTTCATTCGTGTTCATTGAAGTGCTTCTATGAAGTTTCCCACAAGAATTCTGAAAAGCCGTTTGAGCAATCCGCCTTTTTCACGGCGCTACGGCGCATGCGCCCTGCCCTGGCGGATTAGTCGCGAAACGTTTTGGAAGGGTCGCGCGCGCGGCCGTGCGGCCCGTCTCAGGAAAACGTCCCCCGAAAAAAAAAAAAAAAAAAAAGCGCTCGCACGCGCGCTACTGCAAGTGCAAACTCGTGCTGTGTAACTCGTTGAAACTTCACTGGTAGCTCAACGTCGGTGCGGTACCGAAAACGTGCGTAGCGTAAGACTGCAACTCCACTTTTAACAGAAAGCGGTGAGGGCTTCGTCCAGACTGCATAGGGAACCACGTAGTTGCCGCCTTGCATTCATGGCTGTAATAGCAAATTTATCGATAAACCCCTGCGTTACACTTAGTCGACACTTAAAAACACGTTGCTGACGAAGACTTCTTGCAGCGTCGGTCCTCGCTTGCTGGTAGAGGCAGCGTGTGACCGACTTCACGTACTCGTTCAAGGCGCGGTAACACTGGGTCGATACGAGACCGACAAGACGAGCACAGCCTACGATTGGCCGACCATTCAGCACTGTGTCGCTGAGACCATTTTATCATACCAGGCCTACAAGACGTAACCGACGAGCGCGAGTTGTCGTACTGCGACGGGCTTTCTTGTCGACGGCACCGATAAAATCAGCGTGCCGACCATCATTCGACCGAACCCCGCGCGATCGGCCATCGAACCGATAACGCGATAGCCGCAACGGCTTCGTTAGTATATATAAATAATCGCGCTCAAAGTGAGTCAAGACATGCCTACGAAGTTGAAATGCACAATATTCGACCCTCTCCATCCGTGCACATAAGTTTGAGACAATGTTGATCCTGTTCAGCTAAGGTTAATTAGGCCTGGCGCTCCATCCGTGCACATAAGTTTGAGCCAATGTTGATGCTGTTCAGCTAAGGTTAATTAGGCCTGGCGCCGTCGAGTTCGCGCACCCGCTACCGGCGGACCGGTACTGAAAAGTAAGCAAGTTATAATGAAGGAAACTGCTTTTATAGTCCAATTCTAACCTTAGCGATTTGAAATAAACTACCCTTCGCTTCGATCACCGTGTACACAATAAGCTGCAAGGGGGACACAGCGCTGTGCCCAACGCCTGTGCCAACATCTGTACGTCACCGTTCCCGTAGGCTGCCGGTCGTATTCGCAACGTAGATGGGTGGGTTTTTACGTGTTGGCATGCTGACACATTTCTTAATTCCTGAGATGTACTCTTTATCTCTGCGTCAAACCCGAAACAAGAGACGGTACATTCGGCACAGCAGCATAAACAGCCGCTTCGTTCAGTTATATACCAACGGTGTCAGCGATGGCATCCGCGTTTTTGGAGGAGAACAACACGGCCTTTAATTGAGCGCTTATGCGAGCACAGTTTGCTCTAATAATGCTTTATGATACGCGCAAACTAACTATCACGAAGTTAAAGAAAAGCGAAAATCAGTAATAAATTAACAGCCCAATATTTGTAACTGGATCACAGCCGCCATTGTTTAAGTGGCTCAGCCGCTCATACTGACTCGTCTCACGATGGAACAACGCGGCTCATATGAGCAGATATGTGTGTTTTATTCACCGTTTTGACATTCTTTCATATCAGCGCCTTTTCATATATGCACCTTTCCCCATTTTTTGACGCTAACAACGATCTGTGGCTGTAGATGCTGATGTAAACAATTAAGTGCATCGCTTTGCTAAATCCGACGCGGAAGGCTGCGCACTCGAAAACATCTTATTTATGTGAAATGTCTAAAGAATGTGTAAAAAGAATTACAAAAAGGCGAGGTGCAAGTGCAGGAGTTAGCACCAACAAACTCCAAAGTAGCCGCTACGGCAGAGGGAACTCAGCGTGCCTTTTTCGGCCGCACTGTAAACAAAACAGCACACTCAGGCCTGCTCACCCTACATGTATATAGTTGGTGAGTGCTACATGGCTTCCAGGAACGACATGCTGCCCCCCAGAAGCCATTAATAATTATTCGCGATCCACGAAACGCACAGCCGATGCGCACTTAACACGGGCGCAGGTTCACAAATCAACCGGCGAAAGCCCCAGCACCCTACCAAAACGTTTCCAGCGGCGCGCGGCAGAGGGCAGCACAGGAAAATGAAAAATGCGGATTATTGCTTTACTTTCATCCAAAACACCAGTGACCAGGCCATAATTTTTTTGCATCACAGTATAGGTTGTGACAGCTACGTCTTGAAATGAAACAGTAAAACAAAAGCACCGAAATGAGCATATTTCTAGTGATAAGGAAACAGTTAAAAGGAAGCATTTGAGCAGAGGTGTATGCATAGATAAATATAAAACAACGACGTATGAATAACGCTTCATCATCGTTGACGGACACGTGATCACTAACACCACGGCCGAGTCTTTCCGGCGAGGTGTTCTTCGTCCTGCAAATGTTATTCGTGCTTTGCCTCTGCGCGCCACAGCTGTGCGGCAGAGCCCCCCGCTACGTGTGCACGGCTAGGTCAACCAAAGCTTTATTTACAAGGACAAAAAAAAAAAAAAAAAAAAGGAAGAGACGAAGATGCGTACAAAAATGTCCACATATCTACAGTATCCACCCAGTTAGGATTACATCATCTCCGGGATCGGCCCAACGTTACTAGACAAGCTAGTCTAGTAAATGTTGGGATCGGCCAACGTTACTCGGGAACACCGTGCTCGGGAATAAAACCGACGAGCGGACAACGGATGGAGAGGGGGGCAAACTAAAGAAATCTTCACTTGGAAACTGGCAAAAAAAAAAAAAAAAAAAAAAAAAAAAGGTCCCGGTTCTTGTCTCGACGTCTACTTACCGCTTCAAAATCTGGTCCGCAAAGGTATACGTGCAAGTACAGCAAGCTCCACGCCACCCGACCTCCGAATCGAAGCCCACAGGAGGCGGTACCTACTGCAACTTTGCATTCAGGACGCCTTCTGCACTCCATGCGTTTTCGGAAGGGGTGCTTACAGAAAATGACTGCGCAAACCATGCAGTTCATAAACCAGTACGAAGCAGCAGCTCAATACCTCTATGTGCTTCGACCGTCGCATTGTAAACGGACGCCAGTTTGGTTCTTCCAAGACCTGGTTCCTCCAAGTTGGGTTCTTGCACTGGGCGGTAGAAGGTTGGTTACTATACCCAGTGACTGCAAGGTCACATAGTGGACATTATCTGGACGAATCGTCCGTATCAAAATATACTATTAGGAATTAAGATTCATCTCAAAACTAAAAATATAAAACTATTAACAAAATATTATTTAAAAAGTCACAAAATTGACATACTGCGATTTTTAGCAAAATAATTACTGAAAAATAGGTGCTTCCCACCTCAAATAGTCAAGGCCTTCAGCAAGCGCACCCCCCCCCCCCCCCCCCGAAAAAAAAAAAAAAAAAAAAAAAAAAAAAAAAAAAAACTCCTGGCTACAGGCCAGAATATGGATATCCCTCGGATAGTTCACTATACCTCGGATATGCTTAATTTGACCAGCGGACGTCGCTCAAACGATGTATTGCCGCACTTTCCCGAGTGCTAGGGACACCACTTTCATGCGCGCGAGGTATATACATACATGCTGGGTACACTGCACGTGTCAGGGCTTCTTGCATTGTTTGCCGGACGCTGTGGACATGCAATGGGAGCGCCCACACAGCAACACCAGGCTGCATCGCGTGCGGACTTGAGTTTTCTAAGTAAACTCAGTAATGAAATACGCAATTATTACCGATTGGACACATAACAGCTTCGAACTATAACTTGAACATGATAAATCATAATTTTGTCGTGATGAAACCGAAAGATAATGCATCTGGGTAGTGAGTGACGTGTGTGCCAGAAAATATATATATCCTTGGTAGTAATACCCGATATTGGACGTACGACAGACGTGCTCCGTCAGCTAAACCGGTGCATGGTTACTGGAACATGACCTGCATGTCTCACGAAGTGTTCTCGCCAGGGTAAAATTAGGGCAAATTGGTTCACTTTTCGATTTACGCGCCATAATAACGGCGGCGGTGCGCCGTTTTGTTATTGTGCGCTCGAGCCTAATTTCTGCACAAATACAACCTGTCAGATCGTATAACTCCTTTGTAGATAAACGGCCCAGAGCCGATTCCATCAGAATCACTGACGTCACGGACCTGTAGTGCACAAGCTTCACGATGGCTTCGCCATGCTTATACCACGCCTCCGGGCGCAGGATCGAGGGTGCTATTCTGCACTCGTCGAATTGCCATTTCAGCTCCGATCGACTCAAAACGCTAACATGGGACGGAATTTTAGTTATCTAGAAAAGCATCCACTTTCAGAGGCCCGATCGGTATCATACCGCCACTTTCGATTCCAATCCGTGCGCCGCGTGACACCCGTATAAACTACATTTGCAAACTGCAACATTGCACAGAGGCTCGGTAATTGCAACCGGCTCTCCTAGAGGCATATGCTGCATGTAGCGACTACAAAGACAGGTAAAACAGGTTTTAAAAAATGCTTTATTAGTCAAATGACAAAAGCGGTGAATGTCCTCGATTTCTACAGACGACGCAGTACTTACCAGTGTTTCCCACACGAAGTAGTATCCGCAAATATGTTCAAACAAATGCATTAAGTACGGCTACGCCTCTTCATGGTTTCTCGAGTAAATCATGGTGCAGCGATCGCTTCGTAAACTACGATGTTTTCAAAACCTGCAAAAGTAAAGTAGAGGAATTTGTGATACACCGGTCTTCTTAAAAACTTTCCGACACATGAATCTAAGATTGTCAGACTCATTAAATCAGTTATTTTGCTTCCACTGAACATCAAGCAGTAGGTGGTCATCATAAAAGTGCATATTGCGTAAATCATGAAATGTATCGTACCTGATGATTCAGGAACACTGGTGGCAGCTGGGGAGCTGCGAGGCTTTTCTACAACCTACAAAATGAAAGGGCGAAACAGGCTTTCAACGTCTCCGTTTGTCTGATGACGGTCATTAAAATGCTCAGGCGCGACCATCAGACTCATTAAATCAGTTAAAATTTACTCCCACTGAATCATCGAGAATTTCTTAAGTCATCACATATGTATGAAAGAAATAAAGTTCACAACGATACGAACCTGCAGGATCGGAAACGCAGTCATCCTTGCCACATCACCTGAAATAGAATAACATATGCAACGCTACAGAACACATCATGCGCTGACACGCCTAGGCTTAACTATGCAAGCACGTGAACAGCGACGGCTGGAACGATTTACTCGATAGCAATAAAATTATTGCCAGTACGCCGGCAGGATTACGTTGCAGTACAATACCTGATTATTTGAGGCATGTAAGCTCACATTTCCATGCAAGTCTCCGCCAACCTTAGGCGTGCTACGAACCCTACGAACATCGAGACGAGAGGAACGAACACGACCGCACACAGCAAGGGACCATCATACAAAAAGTGACAGCCACGTGACATGTCGCTGCTATATAGCATTGTATAAAGAGTACACATAGAGTACAAAAACTCTGCCTTTTACTGAAGTAGTACTTTACGCTGCGCCATCTTTTCATGATAGTTTTTTACGCAATTAAAAGCAACATTTTTGCTTCGAAACTTTCTTCGGTTGATCAATACTGTTGAAATAATATAAAAATATCATCCTAACGATGTTTTTTTTTTTTTTTTGAAATGGTTTTTGCTTCCCAAGCCAGTACATTAAGATGCAGCGGCGCTGCTGTCGCATTTAGTGCTGACAACGCGTCAACGCCTGGTGCGGGCCACATATGCATACACACGACAGATTTTATTCTTGAGAAATTTCTCGCGAGGCAAAATTAATAGAAGTGGCGAAAAGTCTTGTTCAAAAGTTACATGGCATAAATTGCTAACTGCGAACAACGTAGTCGCTGTAGTAAACTCCGTGGTAGTCGTCTGCTCTTACTGCAAACACTATGCCCGTTTATAAACATGCAACCAACTTTTAATTACCATGCAACTACGGTTTGAGTCACAAATAAAGATGGGTCGAACGCGAGTCAAAGCAGTACAAGACGATGCGCACATGTAATACACGCGAGGCACGTTTCAGCGCTCAACGCCCGAACCCTGTCGCCTCGACGATGGGAAACGCAATCATTCGACAACCGCTGCACTGAGTCTACAACTCAGTAGCTCTGCAACAAAACAGACACTGCAATTTCGTAAATTGCACTTATGTTTTATTTATTAATGAGCTTCAGTAGTAAACAAGGTAAGTCGGTTGTTTTTGTACTATTCAAAGATTTGTTAAATTGATGGCCTAAACAATCTGCTGCTGTTGAGAGTGGGTAGATATGACCTTTTCTTTTGAATGCAACAAGCGTCAAGTTCGGTGCAGTATATGCTGAACAACGCGATATCTCCATTCCTATGCATTTAATGGGAGATACCTGGGGGACCTTGTGAAATGCAGCTGAAAAACTCCGAGAGAGAGAGAAGAGACTTTATTTGCACCCGTCAAATAGATGACGGGGTAGAGGCTTCAGCCTAAACCCACACTCATCCTCCCTAAACCGTCGACCGGGATGGGATCCCTTGGGACGCGGCGGCGGTCAGGGCGAGACCGATGACTTGACTGTTGAGCATTTTCTGCTTCGTTGAGTAGCAAGGACTCCCAGGATTCTCTGCTTCTATCTGCTCATCAAAGTTAGGACATGTCCAAACCATGTGGACTAAGTCCGCTATACCATTACAATGCCTACACCGAGGGCTATACACCGAGGGATGCCATTTGCTCAACAGTTGTGGGTTCGGAAATACCCCTGTTTGCAGTTTCCTCCACATAACTTCCTCGCTTTTGGTAAGGTTCTTATCCGCTCTCTGGTAAGTCTTACGCCCCAGCTTATAATGATTAAGAATTTCTTGAAAAGTGTTCAGTTCGTCAGCGGTCTGTAGGGGTTCCTCGCTTGGGGGTGTTGTCGAGACAGCGCTGGAATCCCGGAAAGTGAGACCTCGGGCCAGCGCGTGCGCCTTCTCGTTCCCTCGCAAACCCTGATGAGCCGGTGTCCAGATTAGCGAAACCTGCTCCGCCGGGGGCTGTCCGACGGCTAATATGTGTACAGCTCCAAGCAACTTCTTAAACATGCACCTATTTGAGTTGCACTTCCTCTGAATGTTCGCTTACAGTTGGACGAGTAAGGCAAATACTCGTCCAATGGGGACTTAATCCATTCAAGTTCTTTCTATGCACCATTCAGCTTCAATAAATATTGCTTACTACCAGGTTAGGTACGTGTTGTGGTTACATTCGAGTGTAAACACTTTAATCCTTGCACATCAGCCCATTTGCTCCATTTTAATCGCTGCCACACGCACCAACAAAACCTGTCGAGCTCCAACATGACGCTCATTCACACGTAAACCAAAATGTGCCACTTTCACTTACCTTTACTTAACTGCGTAGCATGAATAGCTTGAACATTGCCTCTTCACTAATTAGAGAAATATTCAATACTCCAATGATCATAGGCCATTTCTTTTAGTACATTTACCTTCAATAAGTCCGACGCTTACACAAGCCTACTCATTCAGGAGAAGCAACAAATGGCTTTGGAAACTGCAAGATTACACCCACACAAGCATAAAGGATTGGTCAGTCAAGATGCAAATGTAGAGATCAGCCCAAGAAATGGAAAGTCAACACAAAGGACAGGTACTTGAAGGACCCTTTATTTGTTTTTAGATAAATTATACACTAGAAACTTCCCTAGCACTTACTTGTGTAATTATGAAAGCTCCAGATATTTACACTGAACTAGTTATAACCAATTTCCTTGAAAATTAAAAAAAAAAAAAGGTTGGGAAAGCTGCTAGCACTGGTCACACTTCGCCATGGCAGCCGCTCCAAGAAACACATACAGGGCGGCAGCTATGTACACCCCGCGTCATCTTGTTCGCCGCCGGAGCCTTGAAAGCATCTCTCGCAAAGAAACGGGGGCCAATCAACAAGTCCAGTTCGTGCAGCAGCCTACTAGGACAAGAAAAATAACTAAAGCGCCATGTCTTGTTAAAACAATGGTGTGTTTGTGTGTGTGTGTGAAAACAAAAAATTGTGTCAACTCATCGCACCACCAACACTGGTAACTGCACTCTAGCACGAAATGCAGTTGCGTCCTCCCCCCTTCCCTCCCATTTGAGAAGTCTTCTTGCCCACTATTTACACAGGGAGGAACCGTCTGGGAAAAAGAATGCTGCTCGTATGTACAAGGCGGCTAACGGCGATCGACACATTTAAGTGGCGCAGTTTGTTTGATAGACAAGGACGAAAAACAAAAAGTGGGGGAGAAACGAATAGGACTCCTTGAGCTAAGTAAACATCTAACAAAAGTTGCAGCTCCCTCTGGCTGGAAAACGGGGGTGTTTGCCAACCGAGGCGGAAGCTATGGGCGGCGTTCTCTCAGTGCCTACAGTAAAGTACAAGTTCTCCTAACAACGAAACGTATAACTCCTTCCTCACATCCCTTGCTGCTTGGCGTGACCTCGGCAAAAATTTCCCAAATCATTCGGTTGGGGGAGTGAACGAACAACTCAATACTGCTATATACGGAGTGCATTCGATGTGAGCTTCGTAGCAGCTTCTTTACTAATTAAACATCTGCAGCAGTAACTTGTTCCCACCTATCGCACATTACCACTTCCCGTCTTGAAAAAGAAGCACCGTGCCCCGAGCCTATGCTGGAAAGACACGGCGACCTCGATGAAAAGGTTATGAAATGACACTGCAGTGCTGCGCACACCGTGCGCTAAGATGGGCAACAAAAATGCAAAACGGAGCCAAGCACGCGCTTTCGCTGGGTCAAAAGCAATAGTCGAAATGAATCAAGTCTCGCGGTACGCACGATTCCTGCTTGGTGGACTTGGAAAAAAAAAAAAGAAAAAGCAAACGCGAGGCAATGAAGCGAGCGCACCCGATGTTCTCGGTCGCGATGTGTTGATGGGCCTTCGCACACAGCGAAAAATAAGTAACCTTGAGATGGTGGGTGGAGAGTGCACCTAACATTTAGTTCCCTAGTTTGCAGTCTCCCTCGTGGTGTAACTCCCCTCCCTCCCTTAACGACAAAAATACAGCATGTCATCTGTTCACCTTAGTTGTCGAAACGCAGCAATTTTCAGGCTTCCTCCAATGTTACTCTCTGGGCTAGTACGCTGTCACATTCAGTGAGACAGGTTGTTGAGGGAGGAAACCTTGTCTCTAAAATGCCTGTCAAGAGCCTACGCAGTGCTGCCAAGGTTCCAAATATGTCTCGAGAGTGGGCGTTCTGGCCAATGGGTGAATGATGTGAACACCGAAGAAAAGGAAAAACGCAAAAAGACCAGCGTCCCGCCTGTGGCAGCTGCCTCAGGGCCTCAATACCACTGAGGCAGCGCATGCGCAGAGAGCCTTGGGCAAGCAACTGCTGTGTTCCTGTTACGAATGTGGCCTGAACACTTTTAAATGACCGTTATCTCGAGTTCACGTGGTGTGTGAACCGCGAGGCTCTCAGCAGCATCATTTGGTGTCCACAGAGGAGAGCCAGAAATTGCCGCTACGCAATCACAAACAACAACAGCCAGTCATGCTCATGTCAACCTCGTTGCTTTCTTATATACACATACATCCAAGATAAGAAAAAAAAAAAGAAAGTGGGGTGGGCCTAAGTAAAAAAAAAAAAAAAATTGCACATACACACACATCAGTCATGACATGCACACACTTAAACGCACATCCAGCCTCGAGTCCGTTAACGCAGGGAATCGTTGGTTTGGGAGGAGGCAAGGCGCAAAGAGGGTCGGGTGGGGAGTACAACACAGTTCAGTACTTTCTGCCAGCGCGACACTCGAAAAAGTGGGGACAGGTGCAGCACACCTGTCCTTTGTGACGTATGCCTTCTCTTCATCGTTGGGGAAGGAGCGTCGCCAACGGTGCCCCCTGCTCCCTGGCAAAAGGGCTACGACGCTGCTTCGATTCGTGCCCGTCTGAGCAAGACGAGAGCTCGTTGAGAGCCCGCCAAGGCTCAGAAGACGACATTGTTGCCTTGAAGCGTGCTGCAAATCCACGCTGGCGGCACAATAAAAACCCTGCCTCACCCCTCACCAATGAACATCTTGAACACGCAGAAGAAAAAAAAAAAGGAGAGGGGGGGGGGGAAATGGTACAAGCTATGCGTAATCCCTTTCTTGCGAGTGCAACACAAAATGTAAAAAAAAAAAAAAAAGTCAATGTCAAGCAGGAACAGAGCCAAGCCAAGCCCCCGCACACAAAGTACACCTAGACGTCGTTGCAGCGGGATGTCTTGCCGCAGGTTGCAAGTGCCACCGGGGGTCGGGGCGAAGAGGCAAGTTGAGCGCCACCGCCGTGCCCAAAGCAGTGGCGGCGGCAGCAGCAGCAGAGCTTTTCTTTCTTCTACCACACGGCGGTGGACAGAGTCATTAAAGTTTGAGCTCGTTGGCCACCTTGGAGGCAATGTTCTTGAAGCCAATAGAGGTGCCCGAGATGCGCTTGAAGCGCACCCCGTTGAGCGACAGCCGCGGCAGCTTGCACACCTCGATCTCCCACTGGACGAGCGAGTCCGTGTTGGGGTCGCCATGCACGCACAACAGCAGGAACTTCTCGCGCTGCTCGTAGTCGCAGTTGTTCTTGTCGAGGACTTTGCGGATCTCTTGCATGATCTCGGCGGGGTCCCTCGATGACGTCGTCTTCATGCTCCAGGTGAAACGCAGTGACCGGGGCTTAACTTGCTCTTCGTTCATTGTCCTGCATAGGGACACAAAAACACGCAATGACACTGCGATGTCAAACGTGGAAGCCTGTTGGAGAGTTGGTAAGCAGGAAAAGTAAGAGTGTAAACGAAATAAAACAAATGAAAATTATGCTGGCAATTGATGTTTGCTATTATAATAAAGCTTGCAGAGGGGTTAGTTTGTCTTCCATATCAGAGTTAAGTTGCAGTACATGTGTGAGCCCTCTTATGTTGATAACAGTCTGTTCTCCATGGGAAGCTCATAGGCAAGCTAAAGGCCCAGGTGCACTGCTTCAAGTAGACGAAGAATCTGCAGTGTTTAAATCTCAAGCTGCCCACCCTTCACAGCAAAGAAGTTATCCATATATCAGAAGCATCTTATTACAGCTAGCTGCTTTGATGATTGTTTATTAAGACAACCATTGCCATTAGCGTTTCATGCTTTGTATCGACCCTTCCATCACGTCTACCAGTAAGCTTTGTAGTGCAACTTACTCAGGTGTTTTCAGAATTTCTGTTGTGCCTTTTCCTTCTGTCCTGCTTCATCTGTGCTGACTTCTAACACAGTTGAGGCCAAAAATCAGCCACTAAGCAAACCCTTGACCCTACTGTGTACTATCACTATGCACACTACACTGTTAGAGAACTGCTCCCTACGTTGCACTGTAAAAATCACTGCTGGGAAAATCCTTTTATGCTATACATCTGTTGCCTGTCAAGCAACCATTTCGAACTGAAAGAAACTTTATGCAACAAGAGCAGCTTGCATACCCCAAAACCTTTATCCCTACGAAAGACAAATGTTTGGAGCCTTCCTTAATGCTGAAATATTTATTTGGTTTGCGAGTTATACCATGTTCACTGAGAATTTGACAACTTTCCAGCGCAGTCAACCAAACAAAACCAAACTACAATTGACAGTGCTAGAGGAATGCTAGAAACTATCGATTCACACTCTCTATGCAACTGATGCCGTGGTTCTGGTCGTTCCCTGGTTCAATAGCTTTTTGGCTCTGACCCTATGCTAGATGTTATGTCCGAGACCCTTTCGAAAGCCATGATTTTGTACCTTACCTTAGGTATATTTCAAGCTTGGTACGATCATTGACAGCTTATACGCACAAGGTATGCTATAAATATAGCTGCTGATGTGCTCAATAAAGATCATCACATTCACAGATATGCACTGCTCGGCAATAAATGCTGCACATGAAATAATAACAAGATTTCAAGTTTTGTGGCTTAAATTGTAGCACAAATTCAGACAGTTAACTGATTAAAGGGATCTCACGTTTCAAAGTGCCATATGTGTTCCAAAATTAATCACCCAGGCTTCTTGATCGATTTCATTCAGAGTTTGCATTGTTCACATCTTTCTCTAAAAAAGCTAGGCTCAACAAGATTCAAAATACTAACAAGAAAAAATTGATACTCTTACTGAAACAAGCTACAGGGGAGTGTATGGTACAAACTGGTTGAATTCATAATGCATCAGCTGTAGAATTGGCAAGTACGAAAAGCAACTGTGTGTGGGTCAATGCCAGTTACCACACATGCGAAAATCTTGGAATACAGAAAAACAAAGGTGACTTACGTAACAGAGGGCCCCGCTTTCTATACACAGTAGAACCACATTGATATGTTCCTCGCTGCTGCATTTTCTCGCCTGCTACGTTGTGTTCTTGTGGTCCCCACCTAAAGCCCATTGACTCATGTTTAGGTTCCCATTTGTTTAGGTTCCCATTTAGTAATGTTCCCACATCTTATGCTGCATTTGAATGCTGCTGTAACGTAAATTTGGCAGTGCACAGGCAAATGCATGTCATGGCCCGATTGTAGTTTCTTTATTCCTACTCTGTAAAGTCGGCTTTGCCGCAATACAGCCAAGTTATGTAGTTAAGCGTATTAAGACTAGAAAGGGGCCACTGTCACGGAACATATTAAGTGCTTCTTAATTATACATGCACACACACCTGTTCATGATGTTGCTGTTGCAATTTGAGGTGCCGCTCAGTAACATTTTTCTTCCGCAGTCCCTCGAATAACATATCAACGGGGTTCTACTGTCCTTTGCTTAGCTTGTAATGCAGTGCACGGGGCCAATTGTGAGCCTCACTTCAACGTTTTCCAACCGACGGGGTCAGCCATTCGCTTTTGTGGAATCTGTTATTGATCACTGCCAATTGTGACTGCTACTCTAATTGACATTGTAGCCTTATTAAATTTACGACAAAGATCACTGAAAGCTTCTTTCTAGTCATGTTTCTATTGTGTATGATCAGCTATCAGACAAATCAGACTGCTCACTGGCAAATAAAAAATTTAATGTATCCATATTTCTCAGTGAAATACTCTACAATGCTTAAATTGACAGGAAAATTAAGCTGAGGTATGGGGAGGTCAAAACTGCAGCTTCTTTTCACCTAGACAACAAGGGAAGCATAGTACCTCAAACAATATACTGTGATAAAGTGAATTAATTGGCAGATCTTTAAAGACCCTTCTGAAGGCACAAGCCGCAAAATTGAATTAAGGCAAGGGGGGGGGGGGGTGATGGGGGAGTCAATCATGCGCAATGTTTTGCTGCTGTCACACCATGCTTCACAATTGTTAGTGCCAAGCCTGCCAGCCCAACACAAACGCATGCAGCAAGACATGTTCCACAGGAGAACTTCTACTTAGATGCAACCGCACGATAAAATCCTGGCAATTCGAGAGCTTGTTGCATGATGGTGTCATCAACTGTTCCATCACTTTCCCACTGCAACTTCACTGACATCCCAATATGCTTGGCTGCCAAGGCAACAGAGCAAGTTGCGATGAACTTGCTTTCTGCACTGTCAAATCAACCTGGCAAGAGCACCCCACACGACCACCCCCGCTCCTCCATCTATTTCCACACATTTGTTTGTGTGACAATATCTGGCCATGATGTTGCATTCCCATCAACGGTAGAGTTTCTCCCTTCTTTTGTGGTGCTCACAAGAGGCCGAGGCATGCAAGCCGTAAGGAAAAGCCCGAGAACACAGTAAGCAAACGGTTGATTGTTGCGGCAAGTAGTCATGCATCTGCGGTAGCAGGGAAGCGTGACAATCACACTGGTCGGGAAGTGAATCCAGCAGCGCATTGTTCCAACAGTTCCATGCTGCTGCTGCATTCCATTGCTGCCAGACTTGCAAATTCACCACCAGTGCAGGATGCTTAAAAATAAAGTTAAAAATCTCCCACATAAAAAAGAAGCAGCCTCTCTCTCAAGATAACCATGAACAGAAAAAAAGGGTGTATGGACAGGACTGTTAACAGAGCAGAAAGAAGATTTCCCAAGGTAGCACATGAGCAAAATAAAATAAGAGCAAAAGGAGAAACACAGGAATAACAAAAATAAATAAAAATAGAAACAGGATGATGGGTGTGAGGTGTATAATACCTTGTCCTAAGCTCTCGTGGCAAAGGTGGTGGTGTAGCATTGTAGCTGGCAGCACTGAAGGAACAGGACCAAAAGAGTCAAGACATCAAAAAATTGAGTCAGGGATGTGAAAGAACTCAAAACGAAAGAAAAAAAAAAAATAGAAAAAGACTGACACATGTGGCAGTAAGGTGAGTAGGAAGAGCACACACTTTGAAACAGGCTAGGAAAGAACAGAAAGAGGTCGCAAAAAGGTAAAGAGTTTTTTTTTTTTCTTTTTCCCCTCTCGGGAGTGCTACCACAGACAAAGTTCCTCGGAACGTACAAGCAGCAGACGAAGCGCGATGCTGTATTGTCTGCTGAGCGCTCGCACCCGCTTCAAAAAGAGAGCAGGGCCAATGCTTTGCAATCGCAAATCTTGGCAGTCCAGTTCGGATTGCATGCCCAAGCAGGGTATTTCGAGGTTCGTCTTCACGCTCGACTCCTTTTGGGCATGCCAACCTTCAACTCGTGATAGATTTGCAAAGTTACCGTGAGTGGATGCAACAAAAATAAGCGGCACGCCTCTAAAAGATCGATTTCACCATGTTCCGAGCCCCACGCGCAGCGGCCCTGCCGGTACCACGATGACAGTAGCACTCTCCGCTTTCCAGCTGTGCTTGGATTCAAAGCAACATTGAGGGGAATGCGGAGGTCAATGCCATTGTGGATTTTTCCAGCTAATTTTAGGGGGGCGAATGACCTCCTCGACCCTACTCCCAATACTCTAGAATTCTTTTACTGTTACCTCCCTGCTTTTTGGTCTTGAGGGCAAGGCGGGTTTGTCATAGTACGAAGACATGTACCTTACCACAATTGTCTTTTAGTCTGCTAAAGACTACCACCACCGCTTTGCTGCAGCGGTGACAAAGTAAAATTCATTGTTGAAACCATTTTATCAGTACTATTTTCACACAGCATGGCTCTGAACTGCGTTTGGCAGGATGTCCGTCACACTCCGGTGTGCCCTAGCACCGAAGTTACGCCTAAGGTTGCCAACCGTCTCGAATTGAGCAGGACAGTCTCGAAGTTTCGAGTAAATGTCCCGACTTTTTCTTTTTTTTTCTTCTCCTGGATAACAATAAGTTCACCAGATTTTATTTCCGTAATGCCCGACAGGTCTTTTCCAGACAATTCATTTTTGTGTTCTGTCGCATTGTCTTGAACATAAAGGCTGTTTCATTTTTGTCATGGTTCTAGTTCTGTTGTAGGCCCCAAGTGTTTCACAGTACCTCTATCCTTATTGGTAACCGTGTTAGTCGGGCAACTATAGTGAACTTGTACATCGCGAGAAAATAATGCTTAATGGTGCTGTAGGTACTTAAATAAATAAGTAGACAAAAAAAAAAATTGTTTTAAAAACATTATTGCACATACAGACTGCCCGCTCCTGGCACAGGCAGGGTCAGTTGTCCCCTGCCGCCCTACTCCCCCCTGCCATCCCGATTTCGTCCACTCGATAGTTGGCAACCCTAGTTTAGTCACGCAAAAGTGCAGGCATTCCCAAAAGAGAGCGGACTGACAATGAGGTACCAGCTGAAGCTTCAATGTCGCGAGTACACTTTAGTCTGTGGTAGCACACTTGCCAGGAAAAATATGCATTCTGCAGCAAGGAAACAAGTGATCAGACACGACTAGATTGTTCATAAAGAATGGTTGATGTTGAGGAGTAACAAAAAATAGAAAGCTCAGGTCAGTGAGGGCTGCAGAAGGTTTTACTGCTGAAGGGCACACACAGTTCGTGTGGAACATGCGCTTATAGATTTCTGCACGCTTAGTACTAGCTTAAAAAAAAAAAGAGCACGCAATGTTGACAAGTCCTTGCTAAACAGTCTCCTGAAGTAGCCCCTGCAACTTGGGACTGTCGCAGCCCACTGCTGTGCAAAAACTGACTTCCACACATTCGTGTGGCAGTAACGCATGGAATCGGTTTCAAGTAGCAAATAAGCAGGCAAATTTTCTTAATGAACGAGCGGCTCTGCAGATTTAACACCACCTTCATCCTCACTTGTTAACACTAGCTGTTGACTTGTTATACCATTTGATGATTTGGGCAAAAGTTTTTTTTTTTTTTTTTAGATGTAGCTCTATGAAATTGTTTCAAAGGTATATATATATAACGTGCACTGACGCTTGGTTATCTTTGATAATCTTTGCTTTTCATGTCGGCCGTATTTTTCCATACACTGTATGTCACATTTTTTATGTACGGAAGCCTCAATACTTTGTCATCATAGTGTGTATTCCACACTCACATTTATTGCTCCATACTACTATTTACATGGTTGTGCATAATGTGTTCTATGCTAAATATTGCTGCATCTCTTTCTGTTCACTGTGCAATCATCATGATCATCAGCCTATATTTATGTCCACTGCAGGACGAAGGCCTCTCCCTGCAATCTCCAATTACCCCTGTCTTGCGCTAGCCGATTCCAATTCCTGCCTGCAAATTCCCTCATTTCATCACCCCACCTAGCTTTCTCCCGTCCTCAACTGCGCTTTCCTTCTCTTGGCCCCCATTCTGTACCTCTAATGGTCCACCGGTTATCTACCCGACGCACGACGGTGGCCTGCCCAGCGCCATTTTTTCCCCCTTAATGTCAATGAGAATATAGACTATCCCCATTTGCTGCCTGATGCACACCGCTCTCTTCCTGTCTCTTTAACGTTACGCCCAACATCTTTCGTTCCATCGCTCTTCGCGCAATAATCTACTGCAAATCTTCCAACATGTTTAGATACACGGTGCTAGTGCCACATGCAGAGGGCACGAGCCCAGCCAAGCCTGTTCGAGGCTTTGTCTCTGTTCCCCCAAATGTACTGCAAACATTCAGCTAAAAGGATTTCACTTGGTAAGGCTTCATTTAAACCGATTCCAACCAGCCATGCCTTGTTGACTGCTTCAAAATTCCCTGCAAACCACAATTTAGGAAAGCAATGAACAAGCAAGCAACCTTTGCAAGCACAGTTATGAGCGACTTCCAAAACCAAAAGGTGGTTGAGAAGAGGCAAACTGTTTGCTGAGCTGAACCAGAAGATGGCAATGCTGCCTTCACTTGCCATTCAATTACATGCTTCCACACTGCATTCAACACCGTATGTTGCAAAAAGCGCAACGAACACCACTCAAAATCACACTTTGCTGGTAGTACATAAGAGCTCGTTTGAAGCCATAAGACAAAGCGCGTTCAGAGTGCACACAGGCAAATTTATAGGCGCGCATAAGAAACTTAAGCAATGCCGTTTACACATCTTTTCGACAAAAAGACTTGTGTTAGTGTTTACCAAGTGTACATGCGAGAATAACTGACTGGCATACTTTTAGTTGCGTTAAAGAAAAGAAACAGAGCTAATCAATTTGATTAGCACGCAACAGTCATAAGTGGGACTGTTGTCATCATCAGCCAGACGAATACAATGTACACAAGAGTTTCAGTAAACAAAGAAAGCAGTTGTCATTATGAGCCCACAGTTACATAAAAATGTGCCAAATAGATTAAAAACGGGAGCACATTTTAATTCACACACACACATTAGATGGTTTAGAAATTTCAGTTTTAAAGGCAGCCAGGCAAACACAGCATATCCTTTTGCTTCGCTGACTAAGATACGAGATACTTGTTTTGTTATTTCTCTGAAATATGTATTCTCTGTATTCCCTGCAATGAAGCCTGGCGATGAAATAAAATGCAATGGCACAAAACAAGGCACATTGGAACGTTAAATAAGCTGAAAGAATGGCCTAGGGGAATGGTGGTGCTTGAAAGCACAATTTTTAGGCACGATAACCAGCGCAGCTCAAGAAAGAGAAAAGGAAATCATGCACAGTGGCATAACAATCACCTGGAAAGCAATTACGCTAACATGTACGTGACATGCATCTCTCACTAAAAAGCAAGCCGACATACTGCCCCAGATAAAAGGCACCTTGGTAAGCAGAGACAACTGTTTCTACATGGGGCGAAAAGTGATCCTGCTACAAGTGATCTCGAGTACAGTGCAGTCAACTTATAATGATACCAGTTCTAATATCCACTACATTTTATAGTGGCGGTACACTTAATCCCAAAATTTTACAGCTTGCTTACTTCATTACGAAAGCTGCTAGGGCTGAACACCGCCACTCTTCACCAATGCTGGGCAGGTAACATGGTACCTTCCCTAATTAACATGTGCTGGCCTATTACCAAAGATTTCACTAACCTACATGTATTGGCCACAGAAGAAAGGGCAGGAAACGGTGTGCCGTTTATCCGAAGTTTTATTTAAGGGCAGAAAAATTGCCAAGAATCATTGATTTGAAAGGTGTCCGAATGTGCTCACCCTGGTTAAAAAAAATAAATGAAAAATAAAAGGGCTCTGCTTCTAATATTGCCTCTTATTTTATGCGAGGTTATGTACAAGCGCTGGAAGGATTCCCTCGCATTCAAAATGGTGTTTCAGATTTAAGTGCATCTCTTGGCGTATGATCCGAAACAGTAAAGCGCACTTGAAGAGTAATATATAAGTCTGCGCTAATAGAATCCTGGCCTTCCACCACAAACTGTACCAATATTATTTTCAACTGCCTCTTCAGAGCAGGTAACGAGGGTATCACCTGGGGCGTTTTATTCCTGGCGCACTGGAAGAAGCAGCAGTGCCAACTAGATTGCAAGGTCCTACTGACTCTTTTCCTCCTCATTAACGCTGATGATGGATTGGATTTTCTTCAATTTATACAGCACAACCATTTGACACGTTCCTCGGACTTTTGCTGTTCTATATGCCGAGGGGGTAGGTGGTAGTTTCGGTTAAAGTTGGATTTATTCAGAGTTAACAAAAAGGTTGGTTCCATTTAACCCAAGTTTGTTAACACTGCGCCTAGGGGATGCCAACCAATATTGATACCATCGTTCCGTTTATCTGGCATTTTTGTTCAAGCGAGTTTCACTTATTCAGAGTACACTGTATATTTGCTCATGTATTGTTCTTTACGCATAGGCTCTTTAAAGCCTGCAGTCACATATACGCGTGGTCAACAAGTTGCCATGTTAGTAATATTATTAATTCCCAGTACCACGACCAGCACATGTTCATTTGTAGGAGAAGCATTGCACTTGTTGCTTCAGTGCCAGGCAGCCATCTATACATTTGTGCTGCACTGCACTCGAGAACACTACACGTGCGCTTCACAAGCTAGCAGAGCATGAAAAACCCGCACACACGGGGCAGTGCAAGCTGTGGACAAGAGAATGGCAGAGGTTGATGCAGTGGCCAGCGAAGAAGCAATTATCTCAAAAGTAAGCTCACCCTCAGGGGTGCAGCTTTTGACTGCTCTTAGTCCTACGTCGAAAACACACATGCTTCTCAGGCAACTGCTACAGCGATGATTTTAACAAAGTTCATTACATTTAAGAAAGCTAAAGCAGAACTGTCATTACCAGCTCATTACTCAATCACACTGAAGAACTTTCATAGAACAGACGACACACAGATGAGGAAAAGAAGCGGGCAACGCAAGCCCCGCGTTGTCTGTGTCCCGTGTTGCCCGTTTCCGTTCCTCCTATCTGCGTCGTCTGAGCTGTGAATGCTCAGCATAAGATGCAATGACTGATAGGAAGATATACTGATTTAAGAATCTATATCTTAAAAGAAACATGACAAAAAATTGCAAAATAGGAAGATTTTGAACCTACATATTGTTTGGCAAATCAGTTCTGCAGAAGCCCACAAGGTGGAGGAAGGTTCATGAAAGGGAAAAACATATTGCTTACACACGTGCAGCTCTGCAACAAAAGCGCATGCCTGTAAGCTACACTCGATTATTGTAAGACAACTCGCAAGTTTTCAGTTTCCTGAAAGGTGCGTAGCAATGTTGTGAATTCCAGGGCACAAACCAAAGCTGAGCTTAATACAGGCACTAGAGCTCTGACTGTCTGTTTCAAAGGAAAGAAATTTCATGCACCTTAGTGCAGTGGTAGCCTAACTTCAGCACTCTTGAATTCCATGTATTCAAAGAGGGAAGTTGAAATTCAACTTGAGGTTAACCCTCTAAGTCCCAAGTTTTCTCAGAAAGAAGTGTGTATGAAATTTACAAACTTCTTCATTCCAGTTAATTACTGGCAATTATATTCGGATTTGAAAAAAATAATGTGTGGTTTTTATCTCTTACCCAAATTAAAAAGACATCTGCTATGAAAAAGAGAATTTGCCTCAGCATGCATGCAAGGTTGCAGCACAGTTATCCGAACAGATGATAACGAAAGAAATCGAGAGCACTGAGAAATGTACTTAAGTCCCGAAATGGAAATGCACAATGCGAATAGAGTTGGAAAACACGGCTCATTGCCGGCTACAGTAAGACACTTCTAGCTGAGCGTCGCAGACAATTCACACTTTCCACTGTTTCAGGCACTGCAGAGAACTGCGCTAATTTCACATTTTCGATACGCGTGCCTGCCACAGACAAGCAGCATGCAGTCAGCTTGGCTGTGTGACAACAAAGTCAAGCTAACGCACCCTCCCGCTCTGCTGAATTGGCTCAGCAGCGGAGAGGGAGGGCAGCACTTTGCCTTCTGCGGTCGGCATACGTGTAGTGCGCAAGTGCACGCTACTATTTCCACCCAATTGTACTGTGTGCGAATTGTAGGAATACAGCAGCAGGAAAAGCCAGCCCCGAAATCTTTCTGTTGCTACAAACAGCCAGCACTCTCGAAAGCCTCAAAGTAGCCGACATCGGACGAGATAGGGTGAAGAAAGAAGAACAAAGGCGAGAACAAAACAGGAGAGCGAGAGCTGCGCACCTCTTGCTGAACTTGGAGGAGAGCTTGCTGAAGAAGGACTGCCTTCCCGAGACGCTGGACGTGTCCTGTGACTGCTGGGGCAGGCCCGAGCCCCCCGAGCCCGGTCCGTTGTAGGTGCGGCGCGTCTGGCCGCTGTGAAAGGTGCTGCGGTTCACAGTCCCCCTAGGGAAGGGCCGGTTCGTGTGCGACGGCAGCGGGGACGCCGCCAGGCTGCCCTGCACGGCCCCGCTTCCGCTCTTGGCCCCTCCCGCACTGCTCGGGGTGGGGCGAAAGGGTAAGGGGGATTGGGGATAACCGAAACAGCAGTGAGATCACGGCGCCTTTCTAAATTTTTTTTCACGACAAAGGTGCACGGAAAACAAGTGTCCAAAAATAAACTCTTTTACAAAAGTTGCAAAAAAAGTCAAATCATGCAAAAGTCTCGCTAGGCATTTTCTCACAAGCATGTCTGTGCGTGTGTGTGTTTTTGCATTTGCAACAGAAGGTATTTGTGTTTAGATTGAGTGGGCCAGTCGCCAGATACAGCTTTAAAAAGCAGAAAGGAACAAAGCTGTACCTGCCATGTACTACCAAAATGAAAATGTGGGCTGGTTGGCCTTGCATGCTAATTGAATTGCAGCACTTTAGACAAAAGATGACCATAGAAACACACACACAGAGCGCTCTGTGTGCCTTGTTTCCCCTGTCATGCAAGACCAACTATCCAGAATTTCCATCTTAGTGAAGTACTACGCGGGCTCTTGCAAATATGTGCTGTCTGATCCATCCAAGACTGCGTCACTCAAATGCTCTCCCCGATTGCTGGTCACAGCACTCTGTATGTCTTGTTTCTTTGGTCATCGTTTGTCTAATGCACTGTGATTCACCTGTCATACTGTTACCAACACTGGATTCCACCTGCTGAATGTTAAAGTACTCTTCATGTAGACATTCGTCTGCGACCAGTTCAATGTGCTGCATGAATCTTAAAGGATGCCACAAGGCAATTAGTGAGAAGTTTTAAAAAGCTGTAAGTGTTGCATACAAGAACAGTGTTCCAGTTAGGGCTAGCAAGTGACTCTGGTTGGATTTGTTTCTGAACAACCTGGCACAGGCCTCCTCAAGATGCGAGAATTTGGTGGTGCTGCAGCAGTCCAGCTTGCGACCAGTCGTGCGGTCTGAATAACATGGGGCAGCTAAAACACACTATCAGTATGCCACGATTATGTAGACTTGCTCCATCTGATAACAACACCTACCAGCAAAATAACCAGTTACAACTAAGCCAAGTATTCCAACTCCAAACTCCTAACTATGGGTTAACTTGCCATTTGGCATCAATAATGCTTGCCACTTCAGCTGCTGATGTGTGTTCCTTTAGTTCCACATTTAGGGGTCAAAACAAAAGCTTTGCAGAAAAGAACAGCATAAGCAGCCAAAATGTGTGTGTGTGTGTGGGGGGGGGGGGGTTTTGCTGCAGGGCAACATAAAACAAAAATAAACAACTAACTAGAACAAATGGTCTTCTAATGCACAGGACAATGTGCAGGCTTTAGAAATTAAAGTGGCTATGCAGTTAAAAGTGTAGAGTGGAATTTTAGAACTTCAATGCCTAGCAATGCCAGAAAGGTGCAATTTGATCTACAATTTTGATTACCTGCAGTTATATTCACTAGACGCAACCTGTCTTGCGAAACATCATGTGTAACCAGATGCTCTTGAAGTTCATGTATGTATAAATAGAAAACAGTCACTTTATCTGAGGCTAGCGCAGAATACAGACCACAACCTAGTTGTTATTCATGCAATGTTGCTACATGTATCTACGACATAACGCTGCATGCAAGGTTTTAGTCGACTTGTTACCAACCATGCAGACAAAAGTAAGAGAAACTGCAGTGAAGTTTCAAAGTAGATAACTGGCACATTTTGCAGAAAACACCACAGATAAGGTCAACAGCTAGTTATCTGAAATATACACACATGTGAACATTATTTAGGAAGCCTAAAGAAAAGTTATAAGCAAGTGGAATAAAAAATCGAAGGCTTAACAGCTAACCTGTTCCTTACTGTGAAAGTTACACACAAGCAAACCCTAAGGATCTGTGAAACCTTGTAAGAAGGGGGGATTGTCCTTTTTTTTTTTTTTTTCTTTCTTGAATGCGTGGCAAAACCATTTTACACACATATCTATCTTTTTTTTTTTTAAGGGACACTAAAGAGAAACCCTGAATCAATTTAGGATGATAAAATATACTTTCAAAACTGCCTTCGTTAATTCCACAGGAACAGTTTCGGGAGGGAAACATTCCACACTAAAACGTAAAGCAAATATGTCATTTTGAAATCGCAGATTTCGGACCTTTATTCTCATTCATTTATTCTTTTTTTTTTTTGTTATTGGTTTTGAGAAATTTTTGAAACCTCAGTTCAGTGTTTGTCTCCTTCAGAATACACTGTTGCAGTATGCATTTCCTGATAAAACCTCCTGCCTTGGTTAAGAATGACTTTGCTAGTAAGCAGAATTGCTATTAAAACAACTCAGTTTTCTCCTTAGTGTCCCTTTATTATAACTGCAGAACTATGGAACAATAAAAACCAAGTACTGTAAAAAATTGCAAAACCAGCCACACAAAGTGCATAACATCAGACACCACACCGAAGAAGAAAATAGTACAGCACAGCTTGGTTGCAGCTTCCAAACATGCTGCTACGGTGTGCAGACAGACCCCCAAGCAGAACTCAGAGAATCCCTGAAATGACCTGGCTACATCCATTTCTAGTTTTGAAGCTAATGCCAGGTGTTGAGCAATAAATACCTGAACTTATGAAAAGTGGCACAATAAAGTTTTAGCTGGGCAAAGGCATTTATTGAGAGCACCGCAAATGTTTCTGGATGCAGCAGCAGCACTACTGGCGGCGCCACCTTGTGACACTGATCAACTCTGACACACTACAAACGTCCTTGTGTTGCGCAACACTTCTCTTCAAAAAGCTATTATATATAAGTACTCTGATAGTGAATACCTTGGTGCCGACACGCTTACGTGAGCACATTAGTAGCATAATACAGTTACCTATTACACCAAAAGTTGTATGTGCTTCGGTTGAACACGTCACCACAGGAGGCCGCCACCAACTACTGCTGCTCCAGGTCTGAACCTCCTCGCTATTTCAGTACATGCCTATCCTTAAACATTTGAATCATGTTAAAGCTGTCTGCCACATTATTTCGAATGACGGTCCCTGTGCATGGCATAGCACCACACTTGGAAGCCCAACTTAAGCACAAAACTAGACAAGGTTGAGAGAGCAAACAAGGTAGGCCGTGCCCCCCCCCCCCCTTTTTTTTTCACACGAGAAAGAGGACAGTGACACGAGAAGTTCTGGAGGGGGTAAAACCAGAGTGCTCTAAGCAAGCGTGACAGATGATGACACGGCACAGTCACCACAAGGTTGACACACAGAAAAGTACACAAGACCCACACACCATGCTGCCGAAAAACACAAAGCCAGCAAAGGGGAGTGGTGCAGCTACGGGTTTCAGCGACACCTCAAGTTGCAAGGGACAAAAAAAGTCCGTGTAGGAAAAAAAAAAAAAAAAAAAAAAAAAATAGGATATAACGGCGTGTAGCAAACGAGAATGCAGTGAAACACAGTTGCGGCAATTCAGATGAGTTGAAGGAGCCAAATGTTTATCATGGTGGCAGCTCTTTATATAGCCTGAGTTGCTTCATAAACCGTGCCACAGCCAACACATTTCCTGAATGCTAAACAACATGTTAACAAGCCCACAAAAAAAATCAGGGTTGCTAGTGTCTCCTATTAGAGTTTTGTCGAGTTGGGCAATTTAATGTATTCAGTGAGAAACAAGAATGAACTAATTACAGTGCTTTAGCATGAGCACCAACATAGCTGCACTCGCACTATACACCATAGTTCCCTTTCCAATTCAAGCTATTTGCTTCAGTGCCTGACAAGCATGTATATGTAGGGTCCTTCGCTTTCAGGTTTTATACTTTTGGAAATTCTAAGAGGTAAAAATCGGGTGTTAAAGATGAGTACAACCGGAGATAAACCTTTTTCTTTTCCTGCTTGGCACAAAAACCGGGGACATATCGGTGATTCTTCTGCTAATCTTTACAAGCAATTAACACAAGCAATGGCCTCCTTTTGGTAACAAAATTTTCTATTTAAATGAGCGAAATCACAGCTGCTCGCCAATCATGTGACAAACTCATCTACAAATCCTCACTCACAGACATTAATTATTAGCACGTTTAACAGAAACTGCATCAATAAAAACAACAAACAAGAGAGGGTTTGACGATCTTTTCTTAACTTTATTCTCTTTACTTCTTAACAAAAAAAAAAAAAAAAAAAAAAAAAAGGCACGAAAGGCAGTGCACACACCCATGTTTCGCAGAAGGTGGGATGATTTTCCTTATCTTACAAGTCCTTGTTGACAAGCTTTCTATTTCTGCGTCCCCAAGTAGGTTTTTTGTGCCTTTCCTCCCCGTCTGTTGTTCTGTTTTACTGGTTCCCTATATATGCTTTTGCAACAAAACGGAATACCAACTATACAAATGGAACACCATCTAGATGAATCAGACACCCCTCTTTGAATGCAACATAGTTAGGTAACGGTTGACTGCGATTTTGATAAATTTTCTTCGGGGTGCAGAAATTCGGAATTATCGTGTTTTACCCAAAAACGAAGGACTCTATGTATATACCATCAGAATAAAATCTATTAGCATGTGCAGCCATTCATACGCAACGAATCAATAGTAACTGCTGTCTTTCGAATGCATGATTAGGTAGTGCTTCAGTGGACCGAAAACATCAAAATCCTATTCTGCAAGGTGATTGTCAGGCCTCTAATTCTATACCATCAGCAAGCATTGCTTGTCTCATTTTGGAATTGCACAAATGCCTTTTTAATTGTGATTAAAAAGGAATGTTTACACCCTGAAAATTTTTGAAATGCTATCTCACACGAGCTTTTCTAACAATCAAGGTGCTGTGAAAGCAAGACTCCTGTAGTAAGCTTGGTGCTCTGAATTTCAGCAGAGTGAACAGAACAGCCCCACCTCTCTGGGGCTCTGACAGGTACCTCGCCAGAAACACCACAGGGGTTGCCCCTTTTTTTCCCCAATAATAAACGTTTTCCTCTCTCTCTCTTGATATGACAGATGCTCCACAGCAGCTTTAGCATGTGGCTCGACAAAAGCTCCGGTCCCACAAGCAGTAGCTCTCAAATGTACGTCGTGCTAGCGCATATGCAGAAATAAGCAGTCGATCCAAGCTGCACTTGAACGTAATGCCTATAATGACTAGGCTAGGATGAAGTGGTTATCAATACGCATATTTCTGCTTGTGTGGTCTACAAAGCCAATAAATCTAGGCAGCCATTGGTTGAAGCCTCTTTGTGACAAGATGAAGAAAGTTGGTGAGCAGAGCTGCCTTCAACAACCATAAGTTGTGGTATCACATACAAGTGGAGGAACGTTTCAGCGTACGAGGAGTAATTGTATCCAGCCTAATCTGCCATGTTTGCTTTAACGCAAGATCAGTGATTCTCTATGAGAACTGGGCTGGAAAGAGTGGAACCACTTCAAGGTCAACTGTGAGCTTAAGATGATCGCGTTGTCATGCCACCAAAGCCATAATGCAGCAAATTAAACACGATGCTACGTGAAAAAAAAAAAAAAGTTTCTTTAGTAGGAGGTTACAGCTGCGAAACATGCTTTGTCAACGTGCCTTGTGACCTGGGAAACCTATACCTAACATGCAGACATACTGCTAAAGACGTAAAAATTTGCACAAGCAGAAATTTTACTAAATACTGCCCTGCTCATTAGTTTGGGAGGAGCAGATATGAACACCAGTATCTGCAGAAAAGTTTACCACAGACCTCGACCTCACCTCGCATTCTACCTCATCATCCGTCTTCAACCTAATTTACGTCCACAGCAGGACGAAGGCCTGTCCCATCAATCTCCAATCAATCAATCTCCATCTTGCACCAGCTGACACCATATTACGTCTGCAAATTTTATTTTGTCACACCGCCGTCAAACTGCCAATGCTGCTCTGCCCCTTCTAGACTGTGCTGGCCCCTTCCCTTGGCATGCATTGCCGAACTCTGATAGTCCATTGGATATCTGCCCTACGCATTACATAACTTTCACATAACCATAAACTCAACCACTGAGGTCAGAATATCGGCCTCGCTCAATTTCTAGTTGTTGCCAACCTCGCCTTTCTTCATAAGGTTTAAGGTGAAATTGAGGCTGAGGTTGAAGGTCAAAAACTTAGCGAGGTTGGCCACCTTTGCATGCCACATTCCGCTCCACAGATATTTATTGTTGAAGTGCTGGCACTCTTGGCTTTTCCAGAATGGAAGGTGCTGTCTTAGCCCAGTGACAAATCATTGCAGGTGGATCATTTGAAGTCTGTAGGAGTGGTACTGTATTCTGGAGCAATCACTTTCGGAGATGTGATCACTTTTCCGAGATTAGTGCGACTCAGAACTAGGACAAGACAGCGAGCTTAGCACAGTGCCAGGAAGGCTGTCGGCCATATACACTAACACGCCCGGTACATAGTTGCGCAAAATCTAGCGAAAGTGATAGCGTCCATGAGAGTGATCACTCTAGAATACTGCACCTGTTCTTCTCACCACCTCATTCTGACAGCGATTGCAGGAGGGTAGAAGATCACGGAACATGCGTTACTCTTTCACGGCAGAAGCAAGATGGCGCTAAGCAGTTTAAGGTTAGTCAGTGCCAAACAAAAGGCAACCAGCAGTAGGTTTGTGCAGGCTACGAAAGGTCCCTGTCCCCATTTTGGTTCATTCTGTGTGGCTGCAATCAAGCTAATGACAGAAGCTGCTTGTCACGAAGCACTTAAAACGTGCCAACGAATTCCAAGAAAAAATTAAGTTATTTCTTTGACGTTTAATGCTATGCAGCACATCAGAAAATGTGGGCAGTAGTAACCGCAGCACAGCAGAGAAATGATGCTTTTAAGCATCGGGAGTTCATGCAATAGTGCAAAAATAAGGTGCTTGGTAGCAAACCAGCCTTTGGTGGCCTCACTTAAATTATCTAAATTAAAGTCCCATCATCATCAGCCTATACAAAGTTCACAGTAGGACTTTATCTGATATGAAATATCATCCACCAGCGTTTAATCTGAAGTCTACAAAGCCATCTCCCTGTCTCTTGATGGTACAGCTGTTTTCTCACTTTCCATCGAAAACTAATGCATGCCCTTTCAAAGACATTTTGCGAAGACCAAGAGACCTTTGCAAGCCCAGACAAGCATGCAGTTAGGAGCTTCAGGCTAGTGTGCACGCGGTGCTGCAAGTGTGTGCTATAAAAGCTTGCTGTGCTGGTTTGTGTTGCACAAAGGGCAGTGCGTGTGAGCAGACACTTTCTCTCTCGCTCTCGCATACACAGCAGACGAGGAGGGGGGGGGGTCATCATCGCAGCACTAGCAGAGGCAGACACAGAGTAGCCTGTTACCTGGGCTTATTCACTGGCAAGCGAATCTTCCAATGGGACAACAACGAACCGGACCTGGTTTTTTGTCTAACCTCCTTTGCTTCTCTAAAACGGAAAAAAATAAAAAAAGAGGAAGAAATAAACGACGAAAGAAACGAGGTTCGATACAGGCAAAGGTACAGTCGAACTCAAATAGAACGAACGCAGATAAAGCAATACTTTATATCAAACGCAAAAATTACGGACTGATACTCGTGTGAAATGACGTCCTCTCATAACGAAATGGACACTGAATATACTGAATTCGAGGCATCCACTGCAAGTACTGTAAAGCTGCTTGTATGTCACGAATGCAGCATTCGGGATAGCTTCTCTCTCTTTTTTTTTTGCATGCCACCTTTTTTGTTCTTTCGAGCATGCACGCGCAAGATAATCAGAGGCGTACCAGAATGCATCAACAGCACATGGCACGCTGACATTGAGGGAAGTGGACTAAACAATCTTGCACATCAAGAACTGCCATTCTTTCCGACGCTTAAAAACAGAAACAGCGCATAGTGACGTTTTTAATAAACGGATTCCTTGCTTGCTTCTTTTCTCCACTGGAATAAAAAACCCGTATATAATGAACCCATTATAGAAGCCTGTTTAAGTTTGTTATAGGCGAGTTTGGTAGCGTTTAGCTATATTTAGCATATAAACTTGTCGTTATACCTGGGTTCAACTGTACAAAGCCAACGGAAGGCTTAGAAGGCAAGAAAGAGGCTCCTGCACTGGCAGATACGAGCACCGCCACCAACACGACCAGAAAAATAGGCACCACAACACAAGACTTGCCTGCACAGTGGCAGATGTCAAGAAGCTCCGAAAGTGGGCCCAAATTTCAGCACACACCGTTTCCCGGTGACGGCTTCCAAAGCCACTCACTCACTATCTGTGCCCGCAACCCTCTTCCCATACCCTTGGTTCCTTATCAGTATGATACAGAAACAATGCAAAGATGAAGATAGGGGAGATGAACACAGCGCTGACCTGCAACCAATATTTCACTCTGCAACAAGCACACTGTACATATGCTTACCCGCGATGCTTTGACATTGACGCAGCAAGACCCCCTCTTCCCACCAACGTAAGTCTTAATCACTTAGTGTTACCACTATCTCACAAAGTAACACAAGTTGTGAAAATAACGAAGAACAAGCTTGTTGCAAAATGAAATTTACGTTGCAAATCAATGTTGAGATCAATCCATTTCTCCAACATTCATCATCTCGGCATTTTTTTTTCCATGTCCCTAATGTAGTAGTGACTGACATCCCAAATTCTAGAACTTTCTATCGATACTGTATAGCCCCTTGCCAACACACTTTTCACATATCGCAACAGACCCAAGGATTGACTAGGCATTGGGTAGCATACAGCAGGCAATACACTCAGGCAATACACACACAAAAAAAAAAAAAAGATTAAAAAGAGCAAGAAAAAGGAACGAATAGACTAAGATGAAAACACTTGTGCCATAACAAGCACGAATTGCCACACTATTCTCGCCTTATAGATTTCTCTAGAATGCCACAATGAGTAACACCTTTGTCAGACGGACAAATCTAGTGTCATTTAAAGGAAGTGTGAAGTAATGTGCCACTAAATTTGCCCGTGTGACTAAGGTCACACAGACATGGGGGAAACCACAGGGAAGACGACCAACGTACAACAGTGTACCACGTCAGACTGCTTGGAATACCTCAGTGTGCAAGTGTGTTACAAATGTGCAAATGGGAAGATGAGTACAAACAGAGGCCACCACACACGAGCACAGGAAGCGTAAGCAGCGGGCCAGAAGCAGCGTGCAAGCAAACCACATGCAAGACACTGAAGGTACGACAACCAGAGAGAGAGAGGCATTCTCCCAATATTCCCGTGTGCAGAAGGTGACGAAATTTGGGGACAGGGTCTCCACAGAGAGCTTCCACACGTGGCAACAGTGCAGCAACAACGTCATGAATCTTGGCCAGACTTCAGTCATAATGAGGCCAGGAATATCATTTCCACAGACACTGGTCACAACATCAGCCCCCTACACTCTTTGGCTATGTGAGCTGTAGATTACAAGGCAGCCACCTTCGTTTTTCCTTCTGCAGTTTCTTCAACCTTTCGACAACTGGTCACTCTAGCGAGAAGTCCAATTTTCATTTTTTGTTTGAGTCACTACAATCATTTGCTAAAATATATCAGCAGCACCAAATTCTGAGCACAAAGGACACAACGGCTCTTTGGCTCGATGCGACATTGGACCTCTCACAACGATTCTGGTCACAAAAGCCTCACCAATAACTGCATGCCATTGACATCATGATTGTCTATCATGTCCTCCAGGTGTCATGGGCTTGCTAGTTGGCATGCCCTTTCCTTCTCCCCCTTATAGTGCAAACACTACTATTCAGGTGCTTTCTTTGACCCAAAACACTGTTGTTTTCACTTTGCCAATGACAGGTACTCTGGTCCTTCCAATAGCTCATCTCAGCTGGAGTGTTGCCACGCATGAACGAAGGTAAAACACCGTAGGGTGGGGCACACTGGGTGGGGGCAACACCAGGGTGGTGACGAATGGGCATGTACACTCGTGATGTGTGGTGCGCGCATTGTGTTATACCTGGGCGGCCTGAGCGGGTCGGAGGGGCAGAGAGGCACCAGGTCGGAGGAGCGGCCGGTGCACGACACCGAGGCCGACTTGGTGTGACCTCGGGCTCGCATTGGCGTCGCCCCGCCCCCAACCTCCTCCAGCAGTGAGCTGTTGCTGTGGTGTGGCACGCGCCAAGGCCGGCGGGGAGGGGTGGGCAGCAATCGTCAAACACACATTCGTCTTTGGCCAGTCCAAAGCACCCCAGCTTCCCATCACCCATTCTTTTTCTTCCTTTCTTTAACAGCAGGAGCAACAAACGGCCAGGGGCTCAACAAAGTCAAGCTAGTTGGTTTGCAGTCGGTACTGGCAAACAGTGCAGATGACAATGCAATGTGAGAGAGACAAAGGGTGGTGTGCACGTGTGTGACCTATTGTCTCTTCTGCCGTCTGCACTGTTTGCCACACAGATGGCAAGGTCAGCTACAGCAAGCAACACTCAATGGCAAAGCAGCCACTGTTCATCTTGCAGACGTGAACATCCCACGCAGAGAAGCAGAACAGACTGAGCAAGCAACAGCTAACAAAACTCTGTGCTCTCCGAGTTGGGACTGCTTTTCAATGCCAAACTTCAATGAAAACTATCCCGCTGCAGTGTTCACTAACTGGCCAAGGAAGGAAAGTGAATCGTGCAGGTTTTCTTCAGACTGTTTTCTCGCAATAATAGTAAAGGCAGCCTTTTGCTTTTTATGTCAACAGTGCCACAGAATTCCGAGTCAGAGCAGCGCATTCAACGTGACTACTCCCTTCTCTATTCTGCGGCCATCAGGGATTGTAAAAGGGTCATCATGGCACATAGTTGCTTGTGTTATGTGTGAACAGTAGCTGCGAGGTTGCCGGTCTATGCTTCTCATGTTTAGCCATTCATAAAACTCGTTCCAATAAGATGAGAGATCAACTCTTAAAGTGCTTGCAATATAAAGCCTGCATAATTCATAAAAATACCCCCTGAAGAAGGAGCCGAATTGGTTCCGAAACGTCGGGCTAGTAAATTTCCTTATTTGGTTGGAGTCAATCTCTAATTCTCTATAAAAACTCATGACTGCGCCCTTGATTTGTTAGGGTATGACACCTTTTCACCTTTTCATAGTCGCACCGACTGGAATAGGTAATACTGTACTTCTTCCAGGGCAACAACTTTAAAGCTGTCGATCTTAAAATACAGACTCGCCTTTGCAATGTTCTAGGCCATTCATCTTGCACTCGCAGCCTATGAGCCACAAAACTAACGTTGAACGAATATGTGGTCCATGCCAGTTTTGCAAGGTCATGCATGCTTCATTTCATTCATGAATGGCCAAACAAGCAAACTTTTTCTTCTCGTGCATTGGCAAAATACTGTCACAATCCTATCAGGATAATGGCCATGATGAGAAGGAGAAATTAAAATTCTACTTTGCGACACCCGTGATTACCCTGCACAGCGATCTAATTATAAAAGCATGATGCAGAGATTTTGAATATAAGTTAACACACAGTAGAAGCTCATCGTTATGCTCCTAGTCATGCTGTCCTCCATTCTGCCAGTCCCCGCACAACGCCAATAGGTTCTTTGCTTACTTGGCCCTACAATTTCCCAGCCCTCTGCAGCAAATTTTTTCTGTAGTCCTTGAAAAGACTTACTGACGCAGTTCAAATTTATGCCCTTTCACACAATTACAGCAAAGGACACTTCCAGCTTTAATAAATATTGCATATTTCTCAGTTCGTCATCTCTGACAAGGCAAGGCTTTACATTGCAACCACTATGCAGCCGATAACAATGCTTGTCTCAAAATCTGTTCTGCCTCCCCTTCGGACAAAGACAGCAAGGTGTTGATTATGACAGATGAACCTTTGAGCTTGAGTAAATAGCTTGATGAAGTGTACTGTTCTGAACAAAACGTAGTTCATAACAAATCTGTTTTAAATTTAATTTATTTTTTGGGTCGCATGTCAGAAAACAGGAATACATGCCTATCATAAAAACAGTTTTACAGAAAGGCACACCAAAGGCACTTTCATAAAGGGGTTGGGTGAAAAGTCTTTGAACTGGCATGTGAAGCTGGTGTTCAGAAATGGTGAAATGTTGCAGCTCATTACACATTAACTCCCCGACGGCTACATATATTTCCAACCTCTCTGTCTTAAAGCTTTACCAACAGCACACCCAGAATCATAGCTTCTTAATATTGCACCTCTTGTGTACAGGGGACAGGATTCTACTGTACTAGGCAAAATTGTTTCTTTGAGACATTTCTTCGAATCAGCAATAAAGTGTTTTCAATTAAAACCAATCATTCAATGCTGAGAAGCAGTCAAAATGGTGCACCGAAAATTCCATAATGAGCCATCAATCAACCAATCCAGGTGCACCTTCTGGTCAGCACAGAGGTGCCTCAAATCAGCATTAGTGATAAGTGCCGGTAGTTGCATTTGTTGCGTTGGACGCTTCCAGAGTGCCCACATTTTGTGGAAAGCTTCGAACTCAAAACTGTCTCAGCCAGCAGCATGAACTCGTCAATACTGCACGATAAGGTTGTGTTCACAAGCAGAAGAATTACAGTATGGTGGAAGCGATCTCCCTGCTTTGTCAGGATGATAGGTGCAAGAAATGCAGCCTTAATGCATAGCTCGGATGATTGAAACTTAGCTAAATTGCAATAGAATCCTGTCCTTTCTATCACTTTGTCAGCAGTCTTCTCCATAAAGCTACAAGACTTTTCATCCAGCCCTCACAGACTGCACACGCGGCGCACGTATTCACTGACCACTAATGGCACCAACACCAAATGACGTTAAAACACCTGCCCCTCTGACATTGCTGACCAGCAGATCAGCATAGAGGTGACATCTGTCCTTGGGTTGGGCCGTGGTCATTATAACCAAACACAGATCCTCAAGTAAACCCAACAAACAAGTCGATGCAGACCAAGGCCTCGGAAACTACGCATAGCTTCGTGAAACAATGAAGCCACACGAACGGAATTAGGCCAATATTGGCTCGTAACGTGTTCCTCTGTGAGCACTATGCGGGCTCAAGACCTAGTAAGTAATAAAAAGCCTTACGTAATGTACAACACCTCAAGAAATTAATTTAGCAGTTCACAAAAAGACCTTGCAGTGCACCGACTCTCTTGAACAATATATTTTTTTATCACATATCCTTAAAATAACAACAAAGAATAAATGTCCACGTGTTAAAAAGTTTAATCACTTTTGCATAATAAGTTCCTGCAAATGTCAGTTCAGCAATGAGCATATGTTAGTAAGGCAAATTACTTTCTTCAAGGACTACTTAACGTCTATGCAATTAAAGACTGCCTTTAAAAATTTTTACTTCTATAAATTAGGCAATGCTTGAGCAAAACAAGGTTTGTTTGCATAAACTGTGTCATGCAAAAAAAAAAAGCATTGCAAACCAGGCAAATGTGAAACAGTCAAAACAAACAGCGCAGCCAATTAATAGCGAAATGCAAATAAGTATTACCAATGAGTGTGCCTAGTGTTAGTAACGTTAATATGCAGGTTGTTAAATGAGTTTGGGCATTCCAAGACACAGACATGCTCACTTGTACAGTGCGCCTTCAAACTACGGCTGCACAGACGCTTCTGCAGTGTACTGTCCCAACATTAGAGCTCACCAAGACAGCGCCCCTTCGTGCTTCTAGTGTGGCAATCGTGTACCTGATAAATCCGGAAGCAAAAACTAAGCTGCAGTGGTCAATCACATTATAATACACAACGTGTGCTTAGTTCTATCCAGAATTACTGCCTTAGGCACCCCTGCTACAATTCTTAATTGTAATTTGGAAGAGATGATCATACTTGGAAACAACATTCTTTACTGTGAGGGGAAAGAAAAAAAAAAGGGGGGTGGGGGACACAAGAAGTTACTGCTCTGGGCTCTTTTGTTCCGTAATGCCACTAAGCCACAGCACCTTCAGTGGCAGCCAAAATGATGTTCCTATTGCATAGCACGCCCCCCCCCCCCCCCCTTTCTTGCACATTAAATGATCCACATCAACACGCAGCGAGTGCGTTCAAATACGTTCAACAAAAGCAGGCTGAGTTAATGCTATGGGTCAAGACCACGTGGATGAGGTGCTTTTGCTGACTTGAGAGCTGCACTAGGTTCAGCTCAAAGAGCGTTAAAAATTGCGATGCTGGCAGAAACAGACTCCTAAAGCTATCCTGAAAAATATGAGCTACTCCAAGTTTCTATGGTAGATGGTTAAAAAATGTAGTGTGCAGAGGAGACGCTCACTCAAATTACAGTGGAACCTCGTCGATACGCTTCTGCATAATACATACTTTGGGATAATACGTTCCTTTTTCTTTCCCAATAACACGACTTGGTTGGATAATTTGTTGGATGATACGATTTTCGAATGATATGCTTTATTTTCCAGTTCCAGTGAAGATTGTATCAACGAGATTCCACAGTACATTGTGTGGAACGCTTTGCCTTTCCTCTGCAAGGGGTGAAGTTCCTGCAAGCCCGGCAGGACATAATCTGCTCTTACATAGCACTCGGCTCGACCTGCTAATGTCGGGTTGAGTTGAGCTATCATCAGACAAACTCAAACGCGTGGATAGAAGCTGATCTCGGCTCACCTGGCAGGTGCGTCGATGGTGGCAGGGCTTCCGGCCTTGGCCTCGGCGTAGTTGTAGGTGTTGCGCCGGGGTATGCCGCTCAAGTTCGCCTTGATGTAGTTGGGCGCCGAGTTGGGGGCCTTGCGCACGGCTACCGCCGCCGCTGCCTTGGAGGGACTGCTCGTCGCGTTGGTGGCCGAGGAGGCCAACGGCGCTGTGGTGCCACCCGAGCCCGCTTTTTTTAGGGCCGTCTTGGGGGCTGCCCGGGGAGAGCCGGGGCTCTCCCGGGGCACGTCCACCGTGTTCTGCCGCTTGTAAGCCGCTCCCCCTCCTGCGGCCGCCGGGGTGCCTGCGCCCAGGGCGCAGAACACCGGCAATCAGAGAACGCTGTCCACCCGCTGAACATAGAGTGGTCGCCTTCAAAGGGAGTGTAGCCGATTGGGCGAGTTGGTTCATCTTAACTTCATGTAAGCAAAGAGCTGTAACCAGCTGTTCGAAGAGACTATTGAAGTGGAACTGATAGCTAGGCTCGTTGAACTTTGTGTTTCGAAACCACCGATCATGCTATCAGGAAAAGAACTCGAATTTTTAAGCACATGAAATGTGAATGAAGTGATGAGCATGCACTGGTGAATCTGTACATGCAGCCGAGTTTACATCACCAAAGGCATCAGTTGAAAGTAAACATAACATGCAACCTTGTGTCTCTCTCTCTCTTCTGTCCGTGTTTATTGTGTGCTATGTATCGTGCACTACTTAGTATGTTACAAACTCGGAGAGGCCTTAACACTCTGAGCAAACTGAATGATATTTCAGGATGGTATGCATTTGGGCTGGTTGGTAGGCAACTATATGTGATGTGTAAAATGGGCAAACGTAATTGGCCGGCGCATCTGTACAAATTCTATGCAATTCTTTTTTCATGGCTTCAATTAGCAATTTCACTTTTCAAATCAATGTACACGATTACATGGCATTAGGATGAAAGCTGCCAGAAACAGCAACTTGACTAGTCCTAATCGGCTGGTGGAGTGTTTACCACTGAATTCTTTGGGTGTCAGTGACCATAATGGTAGCA
Organism: Dermacentor silvarum; assembly: GCF_013339745.2. NCBI lineage: Eukaryota > Metazoa > Arthropoda > Arachnida > Ixodida > Ixodidae > Dermacentor > Dermacentor silvarum. The sequence continues at coordinate 26,327,160 of NC_051160.1, read as the reverse complement.
GCGACTCCTCTCCTGGCAGACTGCGCCAGTTTTTTGTAGGCGACACCAAGCGGGGAGTGAGAGAGGAAAACTACTAACCGGCGCTGGGGGTTGCCGCCTGGGTGGTAGCCCCCGATTCGGTGGCGCCGTGGCTGAGCCTGCGGTGCGGCTTGTTGGCCGTGGCCGAGGCACTGCGCTGCACCTTGACGTGGGAGGGGGACTGGTTGGGCGCCGAGGGCACGGCTGCCGCTTCCACACCGCTGGGCCTCAATGTCCGAAGGGATAAGCTGGAACTAGACCTCGAATCGCAGCTTTCATTCTGCATAGAGACAGCCTCGGTCAAGCACCACACGTCAGTGCAGTGCAGAAAGAAGAGGGAGAGAGACTGGTCACCTCAGTGGTCCGCTTTCCTAGCAACAGGTAGTTGGCCATAATGTCGTCATATTTCCTGTTGCGTAGGGAATCCTCTATCTCATCCCGGCTGTATCCCATCGACATCAGGATCTCTGCGCGGGAAGACAGAGCTGCCGTTGCCCAAGGGGGCGTTCGAGGGGCAGTTGATGGCAGCAGCATGGCCAGAGGAGGGGGAGGAGGTCAGGAAGAGAGTGAGGGGGAAGCCACAGGTTAGTACAGTAGCAGTCCCACAAGGGGGGTGGGGAGGGGGGACCCCAAGGCGAGGCAAGGGACACACACACACACACATCACAACTGGTGCAAAAGGGACAAGAGTTAACTCGGTCACGAAAAAGCAGGCGAGGGAATGGGAATCGTGCCACTCAAGCATTAGAATAAGCTGTAAAAGTGACGGGCAACAAAATCTATTTCAACGCACTCACAGATCCTGGAGCAGTTCTAACGTCTACTGCACTCTGACGTTTCCTTTAGGTGAGTGCAAGCCACTCAAGCTGGCAGTGATCCGTCATGAACCATTTTCAGCTATTGCAGGTGGACGCACTATAGTAGCACAAATTCAAACACGGACAATTCTGAAACTATTGCAATGGGCCCTCTCGTTTCCTCGTTCACTTGCATTTGTAACAGTGTAAGCTTAATTCAGATTGCAAAATAAACTTGGGACTACTCCAAGCTTAGAAATCGGTTACAAAGCAATTATGTGCTGCACTTCCATGTAATTAGGCATAACAGGCATTCTGATCGGCTATTTCCTGTTCCCGTTTCAATTTATGCTGATGGTTCATTGAGGCACGCTGGTATGACAACAGTTTCAAGTGCTGCTGCCAGTAGTTTTTCCTTACAAGTAGAGTTACATATCTAATCATTGATTGCTGCCATTACAATTACAGGCTGTGCACACTAGGATTTGGAGACCAGTCAGGACAGAAAGATTGACACACAAGGTAGTTGGGCACTGTGCTAATGATTCAATGTTGGTAGCACAACGACATGGGATTAAACGGAGAGCAGACAGGACTTCAACAAGTTAAACAGACTAGCAATGCGCAGGAAATAGTATACAGTTGAACCTCCGTATGACGAAGTTGTACTTGCAGCGAAGAACTTCGTTATGTCACGAATTTCGTTGTTTCGAGGCTTCATTAATTAAATGGAACTAAGATTGGGAAATAAGAATCTACATCGCGAATTCCGTTAAATCGAGGTTTCACTAATCCAGTTCACAGGAAGCCTTCCAAGCAATCGCACACTGAACACCAGCAGCACAAACAAATGCTCCCAAGGATGGGGTTGTTAGTAGCTGCAGGCTGCATAAGCAAAAGCTGTAGAATACAAGACAACACCTTACCTATCCTTTTGGAGTCCCCTAAGTCAGTCTCAGGCTCCAAGTAAGGTTTTAGCTCATCGTCTTCGTAGCCTATGTTCATCCACTTGTCTTTCATTATCACCTGTTGAAATGACAGCACACACATTAATGGCAGATAGCATGAAGAGCCCAAGCGTGAAGAACACAAGGAACACATGACAGAGTACTCAAAAGTTTCGAAGCCACAGTTTTAAAGTGTCTGGATCTGTTGTCAAGTTGCATACCAAGGATGCATCATGGTTTCAACACACAAGCAAAAGAATAAGCAAAATGCAGAGCAGAAAACAACTAGCGCTTCTTGTGCTGAACGACTGACTGCCTCTTGTGCTTTTATGCTGAAAAGACGCTGCATCCTCAAACAACACATCAACAAGCAGCTTGTCATGGTTAACACTTCATACAGAGCCTCCTGTGAGAATTTTATTTCTCCAAAGCTGCATGGATTGGCACAAAGCAGCAACCCTAACCTTCCTGTGCTTCATGCATAAGCAGTGCTTCAGAGGTTTTATGACAGACCTCATCCCTTCCACACAGCGTCTTCGAAACTTTTGGTAAAGACCACACAAAGTTTCTTGCAGCCAGAACTAGTTAGAGGATGATTCTCACAAGTACCACGCAAAAACCTAACAAAATGTACTGCAAAACAAGGCCAGGAAACGCTTTCGACATCGATGTGAAGATGTTGTGGAAACTGCTGCTTGAGTGTTTTATCACAACAGAAGACTTGCTCCTTATTCCACTGTTCTGCTCCATTGCAAGCGACCACTACACAGATGTACGAAAATTTAAACTGCAAATTCATCAACTCACATCACTGTAGCAAATCACATCATTGATGTGCTGCGAATGACGAACACAAAAGACGTGAGAAGACATGACTGGCATGTACAGCTGCCCAATTCCTTAACGATATAAGCTTCACGCACCTTGCAGTAGAGCAGGTGGAACGGCCTAGTAAAGAACACTGCGACTCGCATGCGCGTATCCTTACACATTTTGCCGTTTGTGCAGTATTATTAAAGAATTTAGCGGCTGTACATCCCATTAGAGGGGGAAAAAAAAGAAGAAAAGAAAACAAAGCAAGGCCAGCTCGCATTATCAGTTTTGAAACAGGCTGTATGCGTGCATGATCTAATTCATCAACTACTATTTTACATTGTCTTACATTGCAAATTCACATTGCAGTATCAGTACAGTGGTGCTTTAAAAACTTGCCACCCATCAACAAGCCCTGCTTGATTACTTTAAACCCCAAGTCTGAAATGAAAGAGATATAGGGGTAAAAAAAAAATCCCCTGACCACTATATCTTTAACCTTTTAACGCTCAAGCCAGAAATGTACTCATCCTACCAGTATTTACTAACATTGCCAAGCATGGATCCTACTCAGTCATGGCAAACGTTTGCTTGCTTCGCTCGCAGTAATAAGTCATGCTTGAAGCCACATTTCGCCAGTAACCGCTATCTTGGGGCACTCACTGAGTAGGTTGCATTTGTTTTGCTGTCAGAATGTAGACAACATTACTTCAGACCATTTACGCACTTTGAGAAAAACTCTCCACGGACGGCTTACTCCGTTTCCATTGAACACAAGAAATAAACCCGACAGCTATCTTTCTTATAACAAAAATAGTATGTGCCGACATTGCAAAGTAAGAAAATTTTGGCAAAATTCTTGCACATTATCGAGAAAGAACTTGGGAATTAAAAGTTAACAGGCTATTTTTTAACGCAGTCTCACACTCCAACAACAAAACTATGCTTTCAGCATAACACACAACATGACAGGTAGACACCGGGAGGGCAGCAAAGCAAGCAAGCGCACCTCAAGCGTGGCTCGCTTGGCTGGGTTGAGGACAAGGAACTTCTTGAGGAGGTTCTCGCAGTCAGTGGACATGTAGAAGGGGATTCGGTACTTCCCCCGCAGCACCCGCTCGCGCAGTTCCTTCAGGTTGGCCCCGTCAAAGGGCAACGACCCGCTCACCAGCGTGTACAGGATGACACCCAGGCTCCAAACATCCACCTCGGGCCCATCGTACTTCTTGCCCTGGAAGAGCTCTGGTGCAGCATACGGCGGGCTGCCGCAGAACGTGTCCAGCTTCATGCCAGGCACAAACTCATTGCTGAAGCCAAAGTCGGCGATCTTGATGTTCATCTCGCCGTCCAGAAGCAGGTTCTCGGCCTTGAGGTCGCGGTGGATGATTCGCTTTTGGTGGCAGTACTGGACGGCCGACACAATCTGGCGAAACTTGGCGCGCGCCTCCTTCTCCTTCATGCGGCCATGGGCCACGAGGTAGTCAAAGACCTCGCCGCCGCTGGCGTACTCCATGACCAGATAGAGCGTCTTCTCCGTCTCGATCACCTGGTACAGCTTGACTATGTTTGGGTGGTCGAGCATCTTCATGATGCGAACCTACAGGTAACGTAGGAGATCTGTTAGAGACGATGCACCACACAAAACTCAAATACGGGCCACTTAGATAATCGGTTCAAACATTCAAATACTTGCCCAACATGTGCATGCAGTTAGCGTAAGGAGCACAATGAGAAACATTCCATGCAAGAAGTTTGCCACTTAACAGCATCAGAACCTATCAGTTTTGTGTCAACTGCTTTGTGAAACTTCCCCCGAAACACATGCCTCGGCAAAGGCAGAAGTAAAACCAGTTATTTGTTCACTGGTTAGCCTGCTGCTTTCTTTAAAGCACTCAGCAGCTGTTTAAATTGCCAGTACAATGGGAAAACCGCTTCCAAAAGCTCACCTCTCGGAAAAGTTTCTGCAGACTTGACGGGTTCAGCTGGGTTTTGTCGATGATCTTGATGGCCACCTCTTTACCCGTGGGCACATGCTTGGCCAGCTTGACCTTGGCAAAGTTTCCCTTGCCAATAGTCTTGAGCAGTCGGTAGCGGCCAATGTGCGGCTCCTCGGAGGTGCGGCTGCGCGGCGCCGACGTCGTGCGTGGCGCAAGCACCGACACCTCCTCTCCCTAGACACAGGGAGGTGTGGACATGTCAATCGAGGCACTACACATCACAGCTCTTGAGTACTACAGTTATACTTGACAAAACAGCGCTGAACAGACGACGACAAAAAAAAATGGAGGTACACGCACGAGCGATGCACCTTCCTTTCTGGTACACCGCCGTTATAGCGCCGTTTTGTCGAGTATGACTGTTTCCCAAATAACGAACATTTCCCAGGTTCCTAAGATAAAATGTGCATTGCATTGTTTCTCCACTAACCACTAAACCACCCACCCTGACTACAACAGCTTCAGCAAGCATTATGCACCTTGGGAACTTATGCTAGAGCACAGCATGCAGTTGTATTTTAATTTACTATAGAAAGCAAAGCATCGATCCACAAATAACCTCTGCAAGGCTTTATAAAAGGTGAACTAGAAATGTGCTTTAAGTACCAGTGCCACAAAAATGTGCAGGTGTCAGCTATGCAAGCCTACCATGCATGAGGAGGAGAAACTACCAACAGAAGAAACACCCTAAGCCTAAAGGATAGCAGTCAAGCTATCAAACATTCACCGTCATCACTTTCATGTTTGCGCTGATGCCGGCATAAGCCAGCCAATTTTAACAGCCTATAAGCTTACCTATATTAGAGCGAGGTGTGCCAAATAGAGTCGGTGGCTATTTATCATGTCAGTATGCTAAAACTAGTCAAGATGACCAAGATAAGTTGGGGGGGGGGGGGGGGGGACTATACGCCCAATTCCTGTTGACAAGTGCCAATCTGACGACCCCTTGACAACTGAAAACAGTCACGAAAACGGACCACTGTCATTTATAACCCCCATTGTAACAGGAAAGTGCTCTTTGTCGATCGTGATAATATTTCCAAAAGCAATGAAGATGCAAGTGCTAAAGTAAGCAAGCGGCAATGCAAAGCCGAGACAAGCATCTATGTACCCAAAGCTTACCCGCAGCCTTCCAATGACAGCATGCTAAGTGTTCTATTAAATAGTGACCACTCCATTCACCAAACCTCTGTCCAAGAAAAAGTGTCATTTTTTTGCATCTCCACCCATCCATACAGACATTACATCATTCTTAGAACAGAGCATTTATTGAAGAGAAGCTTGCACCCTTTTCCCTACTTCTCCTATTTGTATGCCTTGTAGCTGGATGCTGGGTTTACAGACCCGTTCACCAGCAGCATGTGCGTCATCAAGCACTTTCTTTTTATGGCCGATGTTGCCCAGCTCACCCTTGGGTGCCCACACGAACTGCACTCAAACAGTAACATCAGCCAGTGCTGAATTCCCACGAGCTCCCACTTGATATTACTAGACTGTGTAGACTACTCACCGAAAAATACAAGGACCCTATAGTGGAGCAAACGAAAGCTTGACAACGCTCAAAAGCCACTTTCATCACCCAAGTCAGAACCGAAGCAACAGCATGACAGCCTACAGCCACTACAGCATGCGCGCATTGTAGTGTATGCCAACCACTCAGCCTCCCACGCAAGCACGATTTCCAGCCTCTACAAATGCAAGACAAAACACTACCAACACCGCAAACCACGATCACCACCACCTTAATTAGAGCTTCAATGAACGCACTCACCGTAGGAAGTTTAGGAGACTTAAAAATTGGGCCCTGAAAACAACAGTAGTGGTTAGTCAGCAGGCCGCGCCTCGTGTGGTTAGTTAGCAGTGTTATGTGAATAAGTCAATTCCAAAAAGGCTTTGCACGAGAAGGGGTAGCTGCCCTCAAAAGGAAGTCCGATAAGCTCTATCCAAGAAAAGGGAAATCATTTAAGAAACTACCCAATCTTGAAGTGATGGCGAGGCAGTGTGAACGGCTTGTCCACTTTGTGGCAACCGCCAGCATGCTGTTAGGACCCCACAATCAATAACTAGGTGGTCCAACAAAAAGGCATACTAGAAGTTTACTCCTACGGCGCTAACAAAATTAAGTTATATTTTACATGTAATCAAATGTTATCGCAAGACTATCGCTCTACTACCGAAGTTACTGCCCCTGCTTACTATCGTGTGCAAATATACAGCCACCATGGTATACCTAGCACGTGTGCAATAGACAGCTGGTTGGTAGCAACTGCAGTAACTGATTGGCAATGCCATACGGAAATGATTTACTGATACTGAAGACCGCAATAACTAGTCATTAAAATCAATCCCACTGATGCATGCTGTTGATGCATTCGGTATTAAAATTTCTTTGTAATAAAAAGTTAGCGTAAGCTAACACACTATGTTTAGTTGCAGGAACTCTCGTCTACGTATCGCGGACTATGTTCTACCAAATTGGTGTCCTAATTGGTGTAACCGCCAGTGGCAGTATTTTTCATTATTACCCGTCATGACTGTAACACACAAACAAAGCACATACAGGACATCTTATAAGAACACTAAATGAGAAATTTTCACTCGCACAAGTTCTCAGAAAATAAACATCTTTCGTGTTTTCCATGCAGAGAAGAAATCAGCTGAAATGGAAACGGAGGGAAACGCTTCAGCCTGCTCAGCCTGGCTATGCTTCTGCATGAAGTTAGCGTGCAAAAGTTGCAGAAGAAAATGGCCTTGAGAATCGACGCATTGCCGCAGCAGCGGCCTGTCCGAAGAGTAGCTTACCTGGTCGGTCGTGACCGACTCATGGACGGTCTGCAGAGGTGTCCGCACACTGGACATGGCGACTGTGAGAGGGCGCAACTTTACTGTGCCTCTGTGAGCCTGCGCACACAAGAAAAGACACGGAATGGGCTATGAGCAAGGCGTCGTACAACACAGAATCGCTTTTTGCAGTTCGTTTGACAACTTAGTTTCACACGTATCTGGATGACCTCTGAATGAACAGTCATAGCGTAAATATACCATATACTCTATGCACAGTATGAGGAGCTGCAAAGTAGATGTCAACACTGCTGAAGTCAAGAGGATCCTGCACATTCAAGATCCTTGTGAAGATTTCCATGAGTTTTTTTCCAAGTCTGAAAGAAGCCCGCAAATGCAAGCAAAAAGTGCCACGCAACTAGTCGCGCGGTACTTTATGTTTTGCGAGCTTTCTTCAACGCTTGGAAAAGCATTAAAGCCTACAAATTTCTGATTGACAATTTTGCTCCGATTATAATATTTAAGAAGTTAGTTATTAATAACTAGTTATGTAATTAGGCAAAATATAAAAACATAGTCTGTCTTGCTTCAAGCTACGACAAACAACATTGCCTTGGTTCTGTCCAGCCACGTGGGACACCCTGTAGATGTACTTGTCATTGCTGCAAATGGTACAGACGCCTTCGTTCCCAATCTGCCAAAAGGCGCAAGAAGTGCTAGATTTTAGAAATGTGGTCCTTGAGCGCCTACGAAGTGATACCTTCATGTAGTAAAACAAAAAAAGAGCCAAATATTTATGGATTTTAAACACCGGCACTGCAGCTGTCTATGTAGTAAAAGAAAAATTAAATGAATGTGCCGAGTTCATCCAAATCGCTTTGAAAACAGGATTATTGGCGTTGAGAAGAGAAGCAGAGCTTCTCAAAAGTGATATTAACCAAGATCACATTGACGAGCTGAGCTCGTCCAAAACACTTAAGGGATTGAAGCTGATACTTGAAGCTAGAGAGGAGACTGCACTTCAGCAAAGGAGTGTATCACCTTCAGCACAAGAACGTGGAAATCACAAGTAACACTAGCCGGGCACGGCTCATAATGCAAGTGAAATAAAATCTAGCAAAATGAATCGGGCCACACAATAGGCCTGGAAGTAGGTGCATAGTCAACCTGCCAGGAAATGGATGCCTTGCTACTACTCCCAACTCCACTTAAAAGAACAACAATGCAGTGGACATAAATATAGGCTGATAATGATGTCTTGTAATGAGCTAGTTGGTTTTGGGACAAGGTGGATCCCTGCACTGGAAAGCGATACTATCCATTGCACTGCCTCGCAGCGCTGTATTCCACCATGTAAAAAAAAACAATGCGACAACCGGCAAAGCAACTAAGACAAAAATTTACAACCTTTCTACATGGTGTCTGCTATTGCCATCCATAACATCAAAACGAATATGTGACTGTGAAGCCGACAATTTGCAAACAATGCTACTACCTTGTTATATGTATGTAAATCACAAGCCTATATTATCACTGCCAGTGACAGCTAGTTCCATGCTTCCATAATGGTTATGTTCGAAACAAGACAGAGTTAGATCACATTTAAGTTCACTACATGCGATGTTCACCATTATCAAACCTTTCCAGTGGTGAATATGTGGTTTTATTAACAGCAGTAAAAAAAAGTAGTAACCCTGTTTCACACTTCACAATAATATACGCACATATTTATATTGTTTACATCGAACGGAGTAAATAGCAGCCTTTGTCAAATCCTATGCCATAAGACATTCTTTAACCCGATCAAGAAGTTGCCCAGATGGACCACATAATGAACTACCAGACATTTACAATGAATTTCGCAGTACAAGATTGTGTTATAATACCAATATGGTTGAGATAATCTGCGAAATAATGCCCGTGTACATCGAGATATGTTAACACGGCAGAGAATTAATACGTACATTGCAAATTCTTTGGTTCTTGAAACTGTGTGCAAGGAAAATTAGCAGAAACTTATTTCCTAGACTGCCACAAATAAATCAACTAGTCTTCCCCCCCCTGCACACACACACAGACCGCCGGCAATGCTAATACCTTCAACAGAGAGCCCACCCACCTAAACACGCAATCATCACTCCCAGGAACAAGGTGAATGAAAACTTGGAACTACTCCTTCGCCGCTGCTCTTACTACAAAGGACAGCCAATTGTGCCCAGCAGTACTGCCACATCTGATACCCGTCACGCACTGACCTTTTCTTGGCAACGCTTGCCCCTGTGTTAGGCTTAACCAGCGAAAAAAAAGAAAGCAGGTGGAAAAGGGAAACAAAAATATGTGCGCACAAATTTCGAGTGTCAAAAGCCCTGGCTTCACCAACTTTCGCGCGAAATGCAAGGCAGTTCAAGGAACGCGCAAGGCCTGCCGTGGCATTCATCTCCCCAAGTCTCTGCCAGACCACCAGGAGCCGCGCTTTATTTATAGACTCGCTGCCGTTGCGGAAGGGCCACGGCCAGTGGAACGGCGGTGGCTGCAAATGTTGGCCCAGTCACCTTGGTGCTCGATGGCCCGATTCACTCGCCGAGACTCTCCCGAGATGCTAACAAGCAGACACTGTAGAAGTTTGCTGTTAAAACTTTAAAAAAAATTAATAAGGTTGATGGCTGGGCTAATTGTTACAAGTGCATTGGGTAAATACAAACGCTGACTTAGTTTATTTGAAAATGCAAAAAAAAAAAAAAAAAAACCTTACATACTGTATATACAGCCTTTACTTTTCAGGCACGAAATACACCTATTTATGCTCCACATGTAATGCAAGAATGTGAATATGCTGTTGTATAAGTGCACTTATATCTTTGTAGCCGTGACAATAATATCACACCCTGGCTGCATACTAATTAGGTTTTTTGTCTTCCAATAAACTCAGTTGCAAGTCTGCACTCCTCTGTTCCCTTTCTTACATTGTGTACCGTTTTGCTGAGCAGTTCACTTTTTTTAGATGCGAAGCATCTTATGGTGGGGCTATGTCACTCCCTCCCTCCCTCCGCCGTGCGGCGTCCACACCCCTACTGTGCATGTGCATCCTCCTCCTCCTCGGCATTCCTCCTCTCCTCTCAGACGCTCCTCTCCGGATTGTGCAACGAATGGCAACACCTGCGGCTCCACGCGCGATAACGCGAAGCAGCTTAGGTTAGAGGCGCGAAGGTAGGCGCCCCAGAGGCACCGGCAACAGTCACCAATGCCGCGCGCGTTCGGTGCAAATGCGGGCAAAACGCCGACAGCTGGTGCTGCTGTTGCTAGTGCTGCTGCATGTCCAAGTTTATACAGCTGATAAAACTACCTTAAGTCGACCCCATGGCTGCTTCGCATACTGGTACTCAGGGTTCCCCTACGGGAAGATGGTGTAATGTTTTTTTTTTTTGTTTTTTTTTTAATGTTCATCTGAGAACCACAGCATGCAGGTAAAAGCAAGTCTCCTGCTATGTTCATAGCCTTAAGGGCCAGTAAAGAGGAACACAAACTGTTTTGACTGATGGCACATTCATTCAAAAATCTACTTTTCTTGACTTGATGGTAATACTTGGTTATGTCCGCTGCGTCAGTGCGACATGAATTATAATGTGTGTGTATGTTTTTTTTCTCTCTCATTTGAGCCCTTGTGCCTCGGTAAAGTTTTCCCAAGCTTGTCAAGTTCAGTCCAACTCTTTTAGAATACAATTTAGTTCGTCGTTACCAATGAAAAATTAACTGGGTTCAAGCAGATGCGGTCAACTCCGTGACATCACGGTGAGCTGGTACTGCCACCTGCCTTTCATTACTGTGTCCTTCCTGCCTTACCGAACCTCTTCTCACGTCAAGGGTGGCTTTCATGGTATTACAGAAGGGCAACTTATAGAGCTGGGCAAATATCAACTTTTCTGAATACAAATCTAATAGCAAGCGTCGAATATTGAATTAAATATTGAATAGTAAGTATAGAATATTGAACCAAATATCAAATAGTCAAACGTAGATGCATATATTTACAGCAGGAACATTTATTTTGGTATAATTAGGTACCATGCCTGTATTGATTAGTGCAAAAAAACACGGCAACTACAAAAGACAAAGGATGAGTTTAATACAAAACCACTGTGTCATAAAAAAAAAGCAAAAAAAAAAACTGCAATAGCATCCAAACAATTTTAGAGCGTGGTTGCAAACTAGCTTCCCAAAGAAGAATGGCTGCTGTATGACTAGCTTTCCAAATAAACTAAAAAAAAAAAAAAATGGTTGCAAATAAAAAAAAGTTTGCTGGAGGACTTTATCTGCCACAAACACAGCTAAAAGGGCCGGCTGAAAAAAAGACCTCGCCGGTTGTAGCATAAAAGATAAAAGCTGCTACATGGCTATACTCCCAGAAACACTAAATGACAGACTACAAGCAAAAATCATAGGTTGTCATGTAGGCGTCGGCCATTAAACTGAAAACTAAGCTGGCATTATCCATTTTGTTTCTGCATTGCTTAAATCTTTTGCTGCTATGCAACTTTTGATGATATGCGATACTTTGTTCAGCAGGCGAGAACAGTAACCAGACTAACAATTGGTTGTTGCGAAATATTTCGTGAGTTACAGACATTCAAAAATATTGGATACTTACTTTTCAAATAAGAATAGTTAGTGTTTAGTATTAAATTTGTATTTGAAACTTTGAATATTTGCCATGCACGAGTAAATTACTAATACAATGCAAATTATTTTCCTTTTTAGCATCCTTTTAAAAGTGTCCAGACACATTTTGGAAGTTGAAGCTTTCTTGCACTTGAACGAATGACACTAAGCAAGTGTCAAAGTTTATAAGAACTCGCACATTATTTTGATTGGATACTAAAAGTTGGACTCAAAATGCCGGACCCGGCGTCACCAACATTATCTCGAAGTCACGACACAGAGCAAAATTTGCTGATGCCATACAGGATCATGTTGCTTTTACGTATATATATTTGGCGTCATCCGAGCCAGGGCCCCCCGCGCCAACAGGGAGCTTTAGTTTGTCCAGTATTCCGGTAAACGCAGGCGAATTGGGCGGTTTACCAGGTGGACGGAGGCGTAAATATGAGTGGCCTGCCCGGTGCAGCCACCTGGTGGTGCAGACCTCAGCCAGACAAACACAGCTAATATTGCAGTAACCAAAAAGTATTTTGCTTTACAGCTAGCGTAAATTTTCGGTGGAAACACGATTACGCCGGAGGCGAAAATTTAGATCAGCAGCGAAGTAGAATACACTTGGTTTCTGCACTATTAGCTCTGTGTTTGTCTGACTGAGCTCTGCACCCATGCAGGACATTCACATTCGCGCGTCCGCTCACCCGGTAAAACGCCCAGTCCGCCTGCGTTTACCTGAATACAGGAACCGCTAAAAATCTCTAATGTTATCCGCTTTTGCCACTAGTGCACACGATATCGTTCCGGTACTTTGACGGGATTCTGACTTGGACGTATTCAGTCATAATCCCACGAATGGTAGTTTTGCACCACTGGTCTCTCAACCAAGCACATGAACTAAATGTCCGAATCTGCGGTTCCTCTCATACTGAGCATAATGACTATCGATACAAATGGTCATCCGTAGAGTAAAACTAACCTGTCTCATCATGGTCTAATCACAGCTCACGTTCCCTATTAGTGGGTGAACAATCAAATGCTCGGCGAATTCTGCTTTGCAATGATTATAACAGCCGACATTGAAGGATCAAAAAGCGTTATCGCAATAAACGCTTGACTGCCACAAGCTACATTATATATATATATATATAAGGAAACAATGTTGTGCATGTTCCTTCTAGTTATGGCTGTGTGTGGAAACTGCAGCAATTGCAGAAGAAAGAGAGCCAATTTATTGTGACGTAACGCATCTACTACCTGTGTACCGAAACCCTAACTGGTTCATAAAAACAAGTACTACAATGCTTACCAGTATTTTTATTTTCCTGGGGTATTTGTCGGTGTGCGCAGGCAGGAAGGTTGTTAGTGGTAAGACAAAATTAATCGGCGAGATCATAGAAACATTAAGCTGCATGTGCATTCTTTATTGCACCATGACAACATAAAAATTCAAGTATACAGACCTGTCAACTTCAACATTGGAAAAATACTACACTGGAAACAAAAAGTGGTTTCACCTGTGCTGGAAAGAAGCTGCGAGGGGCTGCCACTATAGCAATTTTATTTGAAAGCATCCTTGCATTTGCGATCTCTGTGCTCCGACAGAGTTCCCGAGAGACGCTGGCATTGAAGGACGGTCCTCTGCCACGGCATTGTGGAAATATAGTTCTATAGTTCATACAGATCTTCCGTGGTGTATTTTGCATTGCTTTCCAAGTTGTGAACGATTACACTGACAACCCTGAACAAGGAAACATGCAACTGCCTGGAAGCAGCATGTGGCTCCAAGGAAACCTATACAGACCTTTCAGAAAAAAAGCTTCCCACCTGAAAAATGCATCCTGGTTTCAGAATCAAACCAAGCTTGGTTTTCTTTCCAGAACAGCTGCTCTATTTCATGAGCTAACCAGGAAGCGAGCTTGTTTGCTAATTGGCGACGATCGTGAAATACCAGAATGTGATGCAAGCCATGCAGCGTCTACAGAAATAAACTTATTCAAGTTGATTTCACAGTAACAGAAGCACCAAGCACACTTTGTGTACACCCATTATTGTGACTGGTGCAACCAATGCACCAACTTTCGCCATGCATTGTAGCGTTAAATACAGTGTATTGTACTTAACTACACCGACATTTACTACAGTGAAATTCTGAGGTAATGAATGTACCTTACCCTCTGTGGATTTTGCAAATTGCATACTGTCCTGATGTTGAGTCAGGAATAAAAATGTTTTCGAGTTGAAAAGTTTAAACTCTTGCTGTCTTTATAAATCGTTATAGAATATTTTGAATCCAAAATCGAAATTCCAGGAACGACTTCACTAGAATTTAACTTCTTTCAAGCACAGCATTTTTATTCATACTGATTCATCAGTTCCTGTATCAGCCTTTCTCACGTGTACCTAAATTAGGAACCCAAGCTAAAACTTCCTGGTAAGTTGAAAACAAGCCTGAATCAGGAGTCCGACCTATACAGCGAAATGGTGAGGAGAGGCTTTAAAACTATGCTAACAAAATGCCACACAAAGCCCCTGTAGCATTCAAATCGCGCCTTTTTCACTTTCCGTGTTGTCGACGCCGTGAGAGGCCTTTGAAGTCATTCGCCTTCAAATCTCTGCGCTGTTCAGATACTATTTGACACCGGGAAGAAGCAACTCAGTCGAAAGAGCTTGCAAGAAAAAGAAGTGGCACAAGGCTGACAGAGCTGAGCCAAAGACAACGCTTTTAAAAGCCTGCTCCAACACAATCCCCACTAGGCACAATCCACTCGAGCAGAGAGAGTCCCACAAACACAATGCCTGTGCTGCGAGAGAAACGCGGAGATAGCAGGCCAGTGAAGAAGTGGTGGTGGTCACCGGTTAAGGATGGGCAACAAGGCGAGGAGTGCGCATCAATCGGGTCGGCCAGAGACGAGGAGTGAGCGCGTGCGATAGCGCTTTTAGATAACCAGCGTACGCCTTGACTGCCTTTTATTCTTTCTTCCGAGCAGCACACACTTGGCTCTCGATACTCCGCGGGAGGAAACCCGATAGCAGCACCTTCCTCGGTTGTTCTGCGGGTATGCAAGAACTGCGCTGCAGAAGCTGTACAATAAGTTCGAACACGAGTCAGGGTACCTACTCCGCTGGCATTTTCAAGTTAAGATTTGAATGAATCACGTGTTCCATCACATACTAACTACCAAGCCAGGCTCAGACTCGCAGTTCTAGCAAAGAGGACATGATTATTTGCAGATTATGCAGGTTTAGTTGAAAACTATGCTTCCTTCTAGCATACCACTAGCTTTTCCATAAGAACTGTGGTTACCAATCTTCCCAGGTGAAAGCAAATGGCGTGAAAATTTCCATTTTTGCTCATCTGAATTTTACAGAATTGACAATTTCCCTGAAAACTCTTCATCAGGGAGAACTAGGAGAACACTCTCTCAATGCCTTAGGGTGACAATAACAGGATTGACTACGGGGTAAGATGTACGCTAACGCACCACACCGCGGTCACTGCTTACGTGAGGCATGTTGCAAATAGCACAAAGCCATCAATTATTCATTTTGTTACACTGAGGAATGACCGAAAACAGTAGTAACATTACTGGTCACTTTTAGCCTGTCGCTATTACAATGGCCTGAAGCAAGATGCAGAATTCGGCAAAATGCAACTCGTAGAAAATGTACAACTCAACTCGTCTTCGTTCTCTACTGCGTGCATTTTAATTGAACATGGGATGACGCTCCCTGCTATGAGCAGAAGTGGTTCACAGTACCGAAAGAGTTATGCTTGATGCCTGGCTTTTGACCATACATTACGGAATACGATGAGGAAGCATTAGAAACCAGCCGAAGAATGGTGAACTGCCCCTGTGGTAAATTTACTCATTACAAACAAGCTTTTGTCCAACAGCCTCCAGTTACTACTAACTGCACGAAAAGCTATTGCGTTGAGGCTTTTCGCCTTAAACTTTAAATAGTGGCAGTCCACATATGGAATCGCACACTTTGGTTCTTTTGAACAATCATATAGCCAGCGCATTTTGCAATTACTATCTACCACGCAAGCTCCCCCGATGCCTAGCTGTGCTCGTCATGTGGCTTTCACCTCCACGCCAGAACGATTACAAAACTTGACAAATCTGCAGTATTAAAAAGCCACCAAAGGAAAATACATTTCTTTTAGGGTCAACAATTTGTTAACACGAACCCTGTGCCTTAAATGCTAGTAATAGAAGAAAGGTAAAAGTGACGGGCTTGTGGCATTGACCACCACCCCGTTTCAAAGGGGGTGCTTATAATATCCCAACCATTTGTCCGCCCATCGCATTAATCCTGACCGAGATGACGCCCCGGGTAGTTCTCACTTTGGATACACTCCGACCATCTCTGAAAAGTCTCTTGCAAAGAATGCGCAGCAAGTACCCCGTACACCGAGATTACCTAGGGCTGCTTCCGATGCAGCACCGGAACCGGAGAACATCGACAGATAAAAAGTTGCCCGCGGTTACGGAAGTGCGCCAACATACTGTTCGCGCAGCAGAAGAGAGAGAAAAAAAATAACAAAAGAAGCGTTCGCAGCCGCAAAAGCGGCGCAAAAACGACCTTGAGGAGGGAACTCGGCAGCGCAACACAGCGGACCTGTTAGTTCACCGTAGATACATCCGGACACCGAAGTGAGCTCTCAGGTTACCTCGAAACGCGGCTGTAAAACAGCGATATACCTCACTAAAGAGAAGCGGGAGAAAAAAAAAAAAAAAATCGCACGACTGCACGCTGTTTTCCGTAGGGATTGGAGGGGAGTACGCAGTGCGATAGACTGCTGGACAGTCATTTTTTTCGCAACACATTACATCACGCCTGCAACTGGGCGCGGCGAAGCCAGTTTTTCTTCTGCAAGAGCAGGGCTCCTGCTCGTCTGTCGCCATTTTGCCGCAAAACGAGAAAAAAAAAACGTCAAGACACGCCCGCGTGCTTTTGTTGCGGATAACACACGCCAAATAACGAAGCATTGAGTTTCAATTCGGGCTTTAAAAAAAAAAAGAAAAAAAAAAACCGTCGATTCGCCAGCGCACCGGTAACGGACGTTCGCTGTCACGCCGCGCTCTCCGGGTCGTCCTTTTAATAAGCGAGAGCTCGTCGCAACAGCGGTTGGTACAAACCGCGGCGCATCACCTGAGAAGCTTCAACCGCGAGGTTGTAGCGCCATGTCAAAAAAAAAAAAAAAAATGCTGCACGAGGACATCGCCGTTCGCAGAGGCCGTCGCAGCACAACAGGGGCGGCCGATACACGGTCTCTACGGCTAAGCCTACCTTGCCTTCAGGGCTGCCCTCTTCCGCGGTGAAGTCTCGTTTTTACCACCCGCTCCTTCTCATCTCGCCAGCTGTGCGGCGGCGGCGGCGGCAGCTTCGCCAAAGTAGCTCGCGGCGTTTTGCCGTCGACGGATTCGACTCGAAAAATTGCCGATCGCACAGCTCTGCACATGCGTCTGCGGGCGGAACCGCCAGACGAGAAACCGCCGAAAAATACCGAAATACCAACGTACACACAGCCCATCGCCCATGAATATTCCTATGGCCAGGCCAAGCTCCAACCCGAAAGAGCCCTGTATTTTAACGTCTTTATGAAAACTTGCATCGCCGTGTAAAAAACTACGGCGAACATTGCTCCGTTTCAGCTGCGGTTTACAACCTGCGAAACCAAGCAAAAACAAGAGTTTGGTAGAATCGACGCGTTACGAATGAGCTCACAAACAAAAGCGGTGAAACACGCACAGCAGGAGCTATGCGCGCCGGGGGAGGAGAGCGCAAGGAGGTCGCTCGATCGGCAACGCCGAAGCAAAACGCCGAGTTATACGCGTTCCGATCCGAAAACCCGAACATTCGCGTGCCGGGGACGCTAGATTCGCGACGAGAAAGCCGCCTAGGCCTGCTCGGCGGACCTCCCCGTTCGCCGCCAGCCCTAACCGGTGCTGGTTGCTTGCTCCGGCGTGTAAAATGGCGAGGCGCACCGACAACTAAGTACGCCCAGTGCCGCAATCGCCGCGGAGACGAGAGGAGAGGGCGGCGGAAATTGTAATATTCCTCGGGGACCGCGAGATTGATGGCCGAACGGTTCATCAGAGAAATTAGCAACCGCGATGACGCACGGAAACGGTCGCCCGGAACCACCACCTCCACCTTGACAAGCAACTTTACTTTTTTCTTTTATTTTTGCTTCTTTCACATCTGACGCCCTGTCTGCGATCATTGAAACAGGGCGAGGCTGCCCTCAACGGTCATGGGCCAAATGATCGCGAGATGAGCTCCCAAAAGAAAGGGCGCCGCGCCCGACCTACCTACCTAGGCAGGCGGCCGAGTCGGCGTATCTTCACCACAGTCGCCCTTCGCGCGGTCGTCGCAGCAACAAACCGGTGCGATCCAGCGCTGGAGACTCGCGCACGGGCATTATTATCCCACCAAGGCGAGTAGGGCCTCTGCGGTGGCCTCGGAGTCGTCATCCAGGTTTGAAACAACTGTCTAGCGGCTCCCGGGAGATTGAAGCACTCGGGAGGGGTGTCGGGAGGGGGGGGCGACGACGCGAATCACACCGGCTCACATGCACACACCGATGGCGGCAGATCCGGTGCGGACGGCGGCGGCGCCGACGACGTTCACGATGCCGGCGCGGTCACACCAAGACGACGGCGGAGGAACCAGAGACTTTTCCGGTACGGGGCAGCAACACGCTAGGCCTAGCGCCACCGCTGCTGCTGCTGCTGCCGCCTCGCAACCCATTACGGGGCTATCGTCCACGAGGAGAAATTTCGGAGGACGCCGCCGCGCACAGTTTCTTGCATCGGCACACGCACACACACACAGACTCCCTCTCTCTCGGCGACGACGAAGGCCCGCAGCTGAGAAGCCGCGCACTTCTCGGGCGAAATGAATGAATAAAAATAAAACTTCACACGGCCGACCGTTCTGAAGAAACGGAAAAGAAAAACGCAGGGGCAGTCCGAGCTCTCGCACGGCGATCACATTGATGCTGCCATGTCGCACAATATGGCGGCCATCTAACGCGAGGAGAAAAAAAAAAAAAATTACGAGCGAAGACAGAGAAAAAGAAAACAAAAAGCAAGAACGGGAGCTGCGCGCCGTGCGCAGATTGGCAGGCCCGGATTGTCGGCTGCGCGCCGCGTTGATTGGTCGCTCGCTATGAGTCAGCGCGGTCACGTGACTCAAACACGCCGCGCCGGCAGCAGCAGCCCAGCCATCGCAGCAGCCAGGCAACAAAAGGCGAGCCTCCTCCCAATGAAAATATCAGCAGTACGCCAGTTACAAAGGACGCTGCTCGGCGCAGTGGCTCAGTGAAGTGAGGTGCACGGTGCGAGAGCGAGTTTTTTGTGAGCGCGTCTTCTCCCGGCTGCAACAGGTGACTGCAAAGGGGCCGACGGGGAAAAGACAGGCCTGTGTCTCTCGCGTTTCTGTTGTTCGTCGGCTCCCGTCGCACATTTTTTTACGATGCAGCTCGATCGGCACTGCAACGATTTTACGTTCGCAATCCCCGAATGGGTTGTTTGACGATCGCGTAAAACTGCGTTGCCTATGTTCAAGATCGATGTGGACGGCCGTGAAGTGGCCACAGCGTGATCTACCCTACTTCTCAACATTCAGTTGCGACTTTCGGTTTAGCTGCTGCTTGGGGCCCTATTTAACACGGCGCTGGCGTTCGTCCTGACGTTCTTTTGTTAGCAAGGTGCTTCGCAAACAAATGTTGGGCAACACCTGAAAACATTTCGCGGAGTGAAGGCAGTTGCTAACTCTTCTTGCTCCATCGCCGCCCCAGGTGGGTGGTGTAAGATAAGGTGAACAGGAAGCGAAAGAAAGCGCGCAACCACTTCAACGGCGGCGAAGTTCCGTTTGGGGCCGTGGCGCCATCTGCCGTTAGCTACAAAAACTGCAACTCGATGGCCTCGGCATTCGAGATTCTCAACGCAATCCCCGGATCTCGAAGGCAACGTGAGGTTGAAGCGGTTTCCAAAAGCTGCTGTTGATCGCTGAGGCCAAGAGACACGGGAGAGGGGGGGGGGGGGGGGGGTACTCGGGAGAGCGAGCTCGCCTCTTTCTTATCACCGCGTTCGTCGACAGACAAGGCACGTACCGCCGTAATCTGGGCTAAATGCGGGCGATCGCCTTTTAAACTGTCCTGTCTGTCCCGCGCGATGCCCAAGCCGTTAAAGGATAATCCATTTATGACCTCCTCTGTCGCCACGAGGCCGGTGTGTTGATAACGAAAGGCATAAAACGAAATACCCGAGTCGCAGCGTGCAGTCCATCCGGGTAACATCCAGCGGAAAGTTCCGAAGACGTGACGCGAGAACCTTTGCACACTCAAGATAAAAAAGGCTCGAAGACGCAGTAGGCTATACACAGCTGCTTTCACTCGCCGTTGCGCGAGGCGTTTCTAAGCACTTACTCCAAGTCGCTTTGCTTTTCTTTTACCAACAGATAACGCTGGCTGAATACTTGATAGTTTGACATTACATGCACGTACAATGCTACGGGTAGATTTCTAGCAAAATTAGCTAGAAAGACTAAATACAACTTCGACTATCTGGGAGATTACTCTATGAAAGCTCAATTTATAATCACATGGCGGTAGCCCTAGGGTTTCTTACAATACCGCAGCCTTAAAATCCTGCCTGCTGCCTTAAATTTCGCGACCAAACCGCGGTAACTATGACGTAACGGATCTCGCGGCATTTTTGCGCATCTCGGCCGCTTCCCCATTATCTTATTTTGGCACGGAAAGAGTCCGCAAAAGTTGTCTGGTTAGATGCTATAGTGTATTTTCGGTTGCAATGCGATACCTCTTTATCGACAAACAATTCAGCGGTGTCAAACAGACACTGACAGAATCTGTGACGTTACGCGTAAGTGGTGCGATAATTTAGAAGCGGCATCACAGCAGGGCTCGTTTTTCCTTCTCGTGGTCTTTGATTGGCTCACCGCAGGTCTCGTCTCACGGCAACGCTACCGTATTCGCAGTTACAGTAATGTAATCTATTAACAATGGAGCTTTCCTTAATTAAAATGGCATTTACCCCCTAACGTATCACATAAGCTACGCATAATTCGGCAGACGAATGGCTTACTTTGAAATAAAATTTCGTTGTTTTCTTTTTTGTACAAGTGTACTCTTCATGGCCAGAAATCAAGGTGAACAGGTTGTTATCTTTCCTTTGACGTGGAACTTTGTTTTGGAAGACATTGTGGTGTTATAATGCCTGTTACTAGCGATGTTCGGCGCATGCGGCCAAATTATAAGTTCGGTCGGCGCGGAGCGGTCGTATGTGCATGCGTGCGTCTCCCCTACAACACAGTATGCTAACTATAGACATTAGAATGTGACGTCACGAAGTTGGTATTGATACATGGTTTTGATTCAGTGGAGGGGAAAAAAAAAAAAACTGACTGTGTGTGCGTGTGTGTGTAACCTTATAATATTGTTGTAAATTTGCATTGCTCTTCAGGACACGTTATACATTTATTTATTTATTCGGTAATATCTATTTCTGCTCACCTCCGTTTCACTGACCCGACTCCCTTTACCAATTCTATTATACCACGAAATCCATCTAGTTGACACAACTCGTTACACTAGCCAATCCTTTATACTCGTCAACGACACATTTGTCTTCACTATTTATGACATCGGCGGTTGTTTTCCATTAGCCAAGGTACGGAAGCAGGAAGAAAAAGTTAACCCGCAAGGTTGTTCCTCGTTCGCATTTAGTTAATGGTGGCCCGTTATATAGTCTCACAAGAGCGTCGCGTGCTCGTAATATCCATAACTTTCGTAAACATTGCAAATATATTCCCTCTTTATTCATCTCCTACTGGCTGTCTCCCGTTCTATTCACTATTTATACTCCGTACTAAAATAATACCTTTCTTCATGGCGTAGCCACTAACAGGAGGCCTCGTATAGCCTCGGTATTTCCATGTGTAGGGCCTTCTTCATCTGTGTATCGAATGTACTGGTGTTTCATATTTTATACGAGAAGAAAAAAATGCACTGTGTATAAAGACTATGCCGCTTGCTGGTCGACGTTCAGCCAGCCATCGGCTACACGCAGCTACGTCGGTGCAATACGGCCAGCGGAATTCTCCTCTTCCCTTCAGATCTAATTCAAACGGCCGCACGCAAAAAACAACTAAACCTTCAAAAAAGAGAGAAAAAGCGCGGGGGCCGTTCTTGCAAGCGAAACATGTCAACAAAATCCCTCCCCACATTATTAAAACGCAAAGTGCACATTGATCGCTCCCCGAGCCAGTTTTGAAAATGCCAAGCAATGAAGTTCGGGCCCAACGAATGACTGAATGAATGAAACGATGTCAATAACATTCTCTCTCACTCTCTATCACTCCACTCCCAAACAAAGCACGGTATAAGCGCGGCCAGAAATGACGCGAACCCGCGACCTCGCGCTCTGCACCAGAACAGGGGACGATCACTTTCGTCTCGGCCGTCGGGCGCGCGCTGATTGGCTGCGGTTGAGCAAAACCGGATGAGCTCATTGGCTGGTTGAGCACTGTTATACGTCACGCGAAGGCGATAGTATCGCAGAAAGTGATCGTCGCAGAATACGTCCCCAGTACAGACAGCCATGTACTACTTCTCGTCAGCCGGGAGCAGTGGATATGAGACCGGCGGAAGGTTGAACAAGTTTGTAGGGATTTGTGGTATAATATACGGAAAGACAGGCGTGAGAACCGCGAACCAGAGCGAGCCTCCGAGATCGCGCGCGCGCGACTTGTGCATAACGTGCGACCTCGAAGGTCACGTATACGGACAAAACCAGAACGAAGAGGCGTCAGTGTTGTCCTTTTCGTTCCATGTACACTTGCCTCTGCGTTATTGTACGCCTGCGGCTTTCCATATCAGTGGTTTGAGCTAAATAAAAAAAAAATTAAAGAAAGAAAATTTGAAACAGCAGCACAACACGTTCATTAGTGCCATTGCAGCGCATGCTTTTTGTCTCGGGGCATATCTCAATTGAACAGAGCGGCGTCCGCAGACAGAGGACAAGGCGAACACGACCACGTTGCGACCCCAGACTCACCCTTTCACCTTTTGAAAGAGCAAATTTGGCTTATTGAGCTCCCATCGAGCGCGCCCTTCTCGACACAGACTAACTCGGAGGGAATCAACGAAAAGAGACGCACAACAGACACGCCAGGCACCGAATCGATCGGCGTGAATAGCTGCCAACACAAAAGAAATGCCGGAGGGACAAAAGAAAAACGATAGAGTATTCGTGGGCGTGCACGAGAAATGCGGTGACAGGCCGCGCGTGGGAATCAAAAAAGATATAGCCACACGGACAGAAGAACGGCACGCTGTTCCAGTTATAGGCATCGGAGGCACGGAGTGTCAACACAGCTGCCGCATTTTCCGCGGTATAGACCGCAATTACGTGGGCTCTGTAGCGACATTCCCTGTTCGGCATCGAGCGGCGCTGCTTTATCTTTTACTATCTTATATCAGTTGACCGGACGTCCAGTTGCGATCGAACTAAACTACGCGCACGTATCAGATAACCGTAAAGCATTTCTCCCTCCCTCTCTTTTCAGCTAAAGAGACTTCACGCGAACAAACGTCATCATATTTCGCGTCGCTTTAAAAAAAAAAAAGAGGAAATATTCGGTATACTCGAGTCGATATTCGAAGATCGACTTCTTTTTTTCGCTCGAATATTCACGTACGATTCGCAAAGATTTCGCCATTCGAACAACCACGGTATCAACTCAATTAAATAGAAAGAAAGGATCGGGTACGCTTGATTCGTTTTTACGAACTTCTCGCTACAACGAAGCACTGACTGAAGCGCGCGCAACACGGTATACAGCGCGAAGAAAGTGCCGCATATATGGCAGACAGGCGCGGTCCACCGACACCGCAACCAGCAGCAGCAAAGCACGGTTGAGCATTGACCGGACCAACGTACGTGTCTGTATACAACGGACCATTTGCGAGGGTTGCCAAGCGACGCGAGAAGTATTTTTTTTTTTCTTCGCACGACTGCTTGCATACTCACTTACCCCCCCCCCTCTCCCCCTCCCCTCCCCCAGCAGAAGAAGAAATGCTGATCGCAGTGGAGTGACAGACACGTCGCACACACTGGTACCACCCACCTAACCATGGCCTATAGCTGCACTGTCGAGTTATTTCTGCCACGACGAATTCACTCCACGCCTCGCGACGGGTCGACGACGCAGAAGAGCGCATTTATTGGGCCAGCGGTTGCGCGTATATGTACTATATACAGTCGTACGCGCGTGCTCAATTTAACGAAGCCGCGGGCGCGCGGGACCCGGAGAAAAAAAAATGCTTTTTTCGCTAAATCGAGAACTTCGTTAAGTCGAGAATTTGACCACGCAGGATTATGGAACGAGGCATATATGTGTAACACAAATCGGTTTCATCTCATAATATACTAAATACTTGTGCTATATGGTTCCACCCTGTGTCGTCTTTTCCGAGGAGTATGTAGCGAAAAAAAAAAAAAAAAAAACTGGAACGTCGTTCTCGGGAAATATGGGAACTGATCCATACATAAACCCCTTTGGGGCCACAATAAATATGAGGTGGTGCGTGGACTATATGGAAAGAAGTAATGGTGGCAGCACTAACGTTCGCAAATGTCATCATGTGCTTAAAATCGGATATCCTGTCGGGGTTGGAAGCGAAGCAAAGATCAGTAGGCCGGTTGGCTTCGGGAGCCCACGGTAAAAACACAAATGAAGCAGTGCAGGGTGACAAGGGTTGGGCCTCTTTTGAAGTCAGAGAAGAACAGAGCAAAATTATTTTGAAGAAAGACCCAAGAACATGGACGAAAACAAATGGGCGGCTAAAGTGCACAAGTATCTGTACCTGAAAAGCGTGGACACACAATGGAGGGAAGAGGTCAAGAAAGTTGGCAACCAAGTACAGGTTAATTGAAAGTGTAAATAGACAACCAGGATTTATCGGAAAGAATGAGAGACAGCGAATAGTCTGCAAGGAGTGGAAACAAAAAGGGCAACGGATATTTACCAGACTGAAAAGAAAGAAATTAGAAGGTAAAATCTGTACGATATAACAAAGGGCAGATCCTTGCTATATTTCAGGCTCGAGCCTATTTCCTAAGGACCAAAACATACCGGAGCAAATATTCGGAACTAGATGAGGCATCTGCATGCTGTAGTAAATATCCGGAGACCACTCAGCACGTCCTAATGGAATGCGAAGGGATTCACCCAGCGAGAACCGTAGGTAACGTACGTACACCTTCCGGAAGCGCTTGGATTTAAAGTAGACGGAAACATCAACCGGTCAGCTATATAGACATAACCAGGAGACGTTTGGAGTATTGGTGGAGAAAAAGCCGGGAAGAAATTGATACGACCGAATCAGTTACATGCACAGGTAGCGGTACAATGTATATAAACAGAGAAGTTTTGAGGAAGAGGGAAAAAAAAAAAAGATTAAAGAGGTGTATAAAAATGCTAGAATAAAAAGCATCATGTATAACGTATACCTGAGTAACTCAAGCAGGGTAGGTGACTATTTGTCACCGCCCCGTTTCGAAGGGGATGCCAATAAATAATCATCATAATATCGATCAGTTGTGGCGTTCTGCTGCTGAGTGGCAGGAGGTGACGGGTTCGACTGGCTGCCTTTGACGGCCACATCCCTATAGGGGGCGGGACGGCAACACACACTCCTGTACATGTTTTCGGTTGAAGTTAAAGACGCTCATTCGCACCCCGCGTATAAGCCCAGTGCGCAGCTTATAGCGCGACGTTGAACAAACACAATTTACGCATTCAACGGCCGACGGGGCTGTTCGTTTGCTCTCTGTGTGCCTCTCGGGGCGTTAGAGTATTTAATTAGCATATAGCGCTATACCGTTTCCCCCAACAGCATATATAAGGCCGGTAAACATTGCGCATTTGCGGTCGACAACAGGAGGTATCAGTGAAAGAGATTAGTTTGCGGAGAAGGGGAAAGAAAGCCTGCTGACCGCACCGCAACACCTGAACGCCGGTCAGCAGTGCGGGGAGGCAGTAGTCAGGGAAAGACGACAGATAACGGCGGAACCGCAACGCTATGCTAAGATACTCCCTTGTAAGTGCATCTGACAGGGCCAGATGCAGCGCCAACAACGCACGTAATATTCGGCAAGTGTTGCATTGTATATATATATATATATATATATATATATATATATATATATATATATATATATATATATATGCTTCCCGCGTATATATAGCACATAGTGCGTCCCAGCTAACGTTAGCGAAACTGATCAACAACATCATGCGTCACTCCACTGCTGTGAAGGTGGATTACCAGCGAAGCAGTTTAGCACACGACATAGAGGTGACGCTGAATTTAGGTCAAAGGTATGAGCAAATTTAATCTCTCTTGAGCGGTGACGGCGGTCATCCCGAAGAAAGACATACGCACACTACCGGTAGCATTCACGTGGAATACTACCGCCACCTCGGGGAGCCGGAGGAAACTGGACACGCAAAAAGCGCTCCGAACGACGACAAAGAGAGGGCGGTGCGAGCGTATACAGGCGGCCGACACGGGTCGCACAGCAGCAAATCTTTGAGAAACCCTTATTATCTACCTGAGAGTCGACTGGTTTTGAAAATGGTGCCTATTGATAATTAATCTACTGAAAATGCATATCCAAGTGATGAGACGTGTAAACTTTCGCACAGAATGAAGCGATTTCGCATCAAATTCGGGAGCTGAATTTTTACACAGGCAGATATGTCGACGGACACGAAAAATGCCTAGAAAGCTATAGCCATAGACAGCTTCGATGTAAAAAAAAAAAAGAGAGAAAGAGAGATAATAAAAAAGATGATAAAATCACGCTGCAAGATAACATCTACCTCTAACGACCGAACCGTGAACCGTGATTTCCTTTTTTTTCCTCGTTGATCAGCATGGCTTACGCGCTAGCTATAGAAAACATTGTATATAGTATACACAGGGAGACGCCTGTTGCGTATGCCGGGCCTTTTCCTGTTGTCCTTCCACCCGTTGCACCTGTTGGCCCGCTATTCCCTGTTCGCATACAGCGATGGAAATCGAGCCATTGTATACAATGGTCTATATAGCTATAAAGAAATGAGTCATCGCGCGTTTCCACGAAGAAATCTGCACTGTTGGTCGCCTTCGCAATGTCCTGCAAAGGGATTCCCACTCGCCCTGGGCATCACTGCAAACAATACGGCCCCGCGGTGTACTTATATAGGAGAAAATAAAAAAAAAAGAAAATCCGCACGACGCAGTATGGGTCTTCGAGAGGAGTTTGGAAAATTGATACGCTCAGAAAAACCACGAACAACACACACACAGGAAGTAATGCGCCAGTAAGCTAGGAAATAAATATCGAAGTTCACTCGAGTATGGCACGAACAAGACCTTTCTTCAACTTGTATACAGAAATCGCGCATGCGCGCTTACCTGCTTCTCGGCGATACGTAGGTACTTTTTTTTTTTAGCTGCAAAAAGATTTTAGAAGATCACGTGTGGCAGATAATGGAATTCTAACCTTTGAACTAAACTACTCGTGGTGAGGTGGACGTATTACGTCAACGAACAATCAAATGCGTAACTGACTAATTAATAAAATTTTACTAGTTAAGCCTTTCACTATTCAATTTACAGCGCATGTTGCAATTTACGAGTTCTACATGGTGAATTTGCAAGGCATATCGACTTGGAACGAATTCTGAGCATAGGGCACCGGTTTCGAGAAATGCCCCGCCAAACTTGCGGCAAGAGTGCACTGTTGTTCCACTTACTTTTTTTTCTTTTTTAAAGAAAACGCTGTTTTATGCATTTAATCACAAAAGTAACTGGAACGCCAATGTAATTCGTCGCACTTTCAAAAATAATATCTCGAAAGTGGCGTCATCCCTGAGAATTCGTTCCAAGTGGATACGCCTTGCGAACTCCTGGGCTACAATTCGTAAATTACAATATATGCCGTAGGAATTAATTGAAAAATAATGATACACTGCTAATTAGTGAATTATGCATTTCGACTTCTCGCAGAATACTGCACGCCTCATCGAGTAAGGGTTAGAATTGTGCAATCTGCCAAAGGCGATTTTTAAAAGTTTGGTGCAGCTATCAAAAAAAAAAAAAAATGAAAGAAAGAAAGAAAGAAAAGAAAATTGTATACACGCGCAATCACCCGGTTTAAGAGGAAGCTTTACGTCATGATTTCTCAATTTGCTCGTTGCCTTTAGATTTATCCATTCAAATACAGGTGATACACATAAATACCCGCATTAACAATCAATCGCTTGGCCGATCTGACTTAAATTTGCTGCATTTAAGAGATACATCTGTTTTCTACCGACAACAGGAAGCAAATTTTAGAGTTGAGGCCTGAATATTTTTTTGAAAAGTTTTCAAATATAAGTTTAAAATAATTGAGGCACCAAGTTTACCAACCCATTAACTCGGCACCAAAAACAAACATCGTAGTTCTGCGAACTTCATGAATCTGTTGGAGAATCTCGAGCGGACAATTTGATAAATGAATTTTACAGCTCACGTGAAACTGTTACAACACTTGCGAGGGTTTTATTAAAGTCATATCTCGCAAATTAATGGTATATTTCAGACCAACGTATAACATACCAATTTTGTCCGCTTTAGTTGTCTCAAGAAGCACACTTTGCAGAATTATGACGTCGCTTTCTATTGCTGAGTTACGGCGTTGTAAATATTTGATGCCTCATGTTATAAATCTTAAATTTTGACATTATCAACATTTTTTTAATAACTGGCGCTATAAATCAAAGATCTGCTTCCTACGGTTCGCAGATGTTCACTTTTTGTATTAAATACAAGAAACACACAGGGATATAGATCAATATGGTACTTTATGACTGGTATTACGAGACGGGACTTAACCG
The DNA here is from genome assembly GCF_013339745.2 of Dermacentor silvarum. NCBI lineage: Eukaryota > Metazoa > Arthropoda > Arachnida > Ixodida > Ixodidae > Dermacentor > Dermacentor silvarum. The sequence goes on along the minus strand of NC_051160.1, from coordinate 26,298,189 downwards.
AACAAAAGTTGGAATACAGTGAGCAATCATAGCAAATGACGCAATGGCTGTCCTTTGGAAAGTGGGCCACACAAATATTATTTTGTTAATTCAACCTACGAGCCTTAAATCATAATCGAAGCGAGTGCATTCCGAGCAATATACGATTTCGCCGCTACCATGTATTACAGATAGGAGTTCCGTATAGGCAAAGCTTCCTTCACTCTCCCCTACCCTCCTTTCCATTTCATTATTTTATTAATTTCGATAAGCCAGCCAATTACTACTACTACTATTATTATCAGAATGCAGGCATTGTCGCCATTCTCGTAGCACAACATTCGCCATCCACCTTCGATTTCGACTTCTGCTATACAGGCAGACAAGAACAACCAAGTTTCGCGTCACTAATAGGACAGGGAGATAGGACAGCAGAAAACTTGAGTAAAGAAAATAACTAATGACGTATAAACAACATAGAGACTTAATCAATCATCATCGTTTGCCCATCGGCGCCAAAGCTGTCATTGATTCCACCTCCCTTTTCATTTATACAGAATACTTAGCTTTTTTGTTTTTTTTTGCGTTTTTAAACACTCTTCTTTAAGTGTATCACAAAAGCCGTCAACTTTGAATTGAATTCAGTTTATTCGGCAACCTCGTCTGTTGTCTTCGTACATTTGCAGCACGCGCGATGGAGCTTGTATTAATTAGGTGGTTTATTTATTGCTTGAAATAGCCTGCAATGATAATTATGGCACAGTTGGCGACACCCGATTTTTTCTCCTACGCATATTATATACCAGACGACACGCAGACGAGGAAAGAAACACGACGGCACAGCAGGTCGCGTTGTTTGCTTCTTTCTTCGTCTCCACATCGTCTGCTTGACGCCTGCGTCACGGACAATCAGTCATGAATTACCAACGAGCTCGTATATTAACGCCTGGAAAAAGAAACCTGACGCCCGCTGCCGAGAATAGCGTGCCAAAGGGGGAAAAAAAAGTAGCCTTGTTTTTTTTTTTTTTTGGCTACACCACAGTTTTTAGGCTCGACTGAAATGCCCGGAATGGAAAGGGTTCGTGCGAATTTAGGGCGCCTCGATGCCAGCGCCGCGCTGGGCATCGAGGCACCCTATGCGAATTCGAACTGCAGTGCGTACGACGTGCAGATTAGTAGGTCGCTACAGGCATGCACGCATGCATGCATGCATGCATGCATGCATGCATGCATGCATGCATGCATGTATGTATGTATGTATGTATGTATGTATGTATGTATGTATGTATGTATGTATGTATGTATGTATGTATGTATGTGTCACAGCTGTCCCCGATTCGTCGTCGGCGCGAAGTCGATCGACGGGGTAGACAAGCTGGTTGGTCGTTCCGTACGCAAGCGAGCACAGTGAAGAGTCAGAGTCGGGAGTAAACAAAAAAAACAAGATATTTATCGGCTGATAAATACACACAAGTAAATAAAATACAATAATAAAAAAACACAAGACACACTAACACACCTGAGCTTAATATACACAATGATAAAGAAAAAAATAAATGCGAGCAATGAACAGTAGATATAAAAAATGAAACAGGGCGCGGATCAAATATACAAGAATACACTTAACAGCTATTCACTAAAACAACGTTCAAAAGAAATCAAAGTTCAAAAGAAAACAAATGGAAACAAACGATGCCATACGCGTGGCCGGGCAGCAGCAGCAAGTCCATAAACCATGAAGTCGACGCACAAAGCTTTCCCGAAGAATGCTGGTGGCCGATCTTGTCGAGGTGGATGCGAATTGCTGGGCTGGGTTTCCCGGGAGTCTAGATTGGACGTCTTCTCTCAAGCAGGTTGAGCTAACTTGAGGCGAACTACCGTGAGCTTCGTTGCAGACGCTGGTTTGACGTCTCGTACGTCAACAAGTTCCTCGGAGTTCCGACGTGGCCAGGCGGCCCAGGCGATACTGGACGGCACTAGCCCCCCAACGGCTTCTCAGCAGCGCATAGGTTCAGCTTCTAAACTAATCAGCAGGGCCCAAAACATGCGCCTAAATAGCCTCTGCCTTCCCTAGTTCCCTAGGTAGGGAAACTGCCGCTACGTAGCATTCTCCGAATTCAGCTCTCTTAGCTCCCAACAATCTTGGCCGCGCTCTCACTATGGACGAAGAACCGCAGATCAGCCTCTCTCCCACTGTCAAGGGCCAAGGCTGATCCCGGCACTACCACGTGGCCGTACGCGCACACTTCGGGGCCCGTAATTCGGCGTGTCGATGTCGAATGCATTGTACGCTGCACAGTCAGGAGCCCACGTGTTTGCCGCTCGTAATTCGGCGTGTCGATGTCGAATGCATTGTACGCTGCACAGTCAGGAGCCCACGTGTTTGCCGCTCGTAATTCGGCGTGTCGATGTCGAATGCATTGTACGCTGCACAGTCAGGAGCCCACGTGTTTGCCGCTCGTAATTCGGCGTGTCGATGTCGAATGCATTGTACGCTGCACAGTCAGGAGCCCACGTGTTTGCCGCTCGTAATTCGGCGTGTCGTTAATTAGCGTCCAAACCATTCGAAAATATGCCGCTCCGTGACACAGCCCCCCACTTTCAGAATATTATCACATAATATTCACTTACACGAGTGGCATTTTTGAAAACAAAAACAAGAAAAAGAAGACCATTCCATGTATACATAACATTATACATCTAATAACCACGTGTACCATGTAAAAAAAAATCGAACACAACACCACACGTCCAGGCACACAACAACAACATTCTCCAACTCGACTGCACAATGACCGCAAATAAATGGTACTCGAAATAACATATGCAGCACACCTGCCATGAATAGTCTGCTCACACTCCACATCAGTTTCAATACACGCACTAGTGCAATGGCAACCAAAAACGTGTGCCAAACACGCGCTCAGAACTACCAGAACAGTTGCGCATCTAGCAAAGTACTTCCATGCACCAATTGAACCGCAAAACCCTGTCGTCTTCCAAACACACATGCGAGACACACGCCAACGCTTTGTTTCCCTTTGTGTTCGCGGAAGACACGCTTTAAGGAACGGCGCAAACACTCTTCCAAACGACAAGGCCGCCCCACGGCTCCTTCAAAATAAAGCGACCCACTCTCACAGAAAAAAAAATCTTGCGAACACTTCCGCAAAGTGAACTGCTACAGCGTATTTCACCCACAAGCCTACCTGCTACAGAAAGAATGACATAACAAGAAAACAAAGTTTTCAAAAACTTTCTACGCGCGCAAGCCAGCTCTCTCAGAATATCGGAGGGCTTCCAAATTAATTACACAAAGCTCCAAACTTGCTCACCCAAACTATCTCTAAAAGATTAACCTAACACGGAAAAATAAAGAAACAAACAAACTGTTTCTACAAAAACCTGCATTGCCGCTTTTCATTCCGAATATTTAATGGACGTTCTTAAGCCGTACTCGAGGCGGGCGCGGTTTGACGGCTGGTCTGATCAGCGAGAGAATATAAAAGGTACAGCGGCCATTCTCCTCGCTGCCCACCCCCGACACTTGACAAGCCGGCATCATACTGTTTAGACATCGCGCTGAGACTTCACTGACGCGTATCACTAATTCGCGACGCCGTACTGACTCGCTCTCCTGTGACATGCCTTGCACACCTGGCAAGGAACCGAACGAGGGGGAACATAATCGCCCCCTTGCTTTTGTCCGCCCCCGTGACGAACGGCCCTTTTCTCTCTTCTTCACCCGGCGGTTCGGACGCGCTTTTACTGAAGATATTGCAATCCGCCAACGCGCCTTTCGAAAAACTTTACTGCGCTCCCCGCAGGGTTTAGCGCCCTTTGTTTTACTCGGCTGCGCTGCCTTCTCTGCCGCATTACGGCCTCTGCGACACCGCTTCTTTCTTTTAGCACCCTTGCTGGTGCTAATTTTCGAGCCTTCAGCTCGCACCTCATGATGACCGACGCGCATATCGTCGGCCACGACTTCCACCCCAAGCGCACGGTCCGGATGATCAGCGGGTGAATCACCCCTCTCAATGCCACCCTCACTGGCGGAGACCTTCAGACACCCCGGGGAAATGCAGCCATTTTCCTTTGCGCACCGTAGCTCGCCTACCTGGGCGATGTCCCCAACTGCACTATCCTGCCCACATTGTGGTTCTGCGCACTTTTCTGATCGAGTGGAGTCTGCCCTGGTGCTCTCGTCTAGCGAGCTTGTGTCACTTCGGACTACTGCTGCTAGAGAAGCATTCGCGACATACTCCAAATCGTCCACCGCTGGCCTAGCTGCTTCTCTCGCATTCGATTGGCACAGTATCTCGTCGCACTCAATCCGGTCCCCATCAACGGGTCCCTCTACAACTACGCCACGGTCTGCGGATCTGGCATCGCCTTTGTTAGGCTCGCAAAGATTAGCCTCTCTTCCTACTATCGGCAGAACCGTGCGTGCGATTTCTTCGCACTTTCCGTGCGCGACTTCTACGGGCGCCTTGCATTTCAGCTGCTCCTCCTCTACTTCAAGGTGCTCGTTGCTAGCCCTGCTCCTGTTGCCACTTTGAATACGTTGAATCCTTAATTGTAACAACAGTATTTCGCGCTCTCCGGCTTCCTTCGCCGCCGCTCGCTCTTTCTCCCTTTCCTCTCGGGCCTGCCTCTGCTGTTGCGTAATCCATGTCCTCAACTCGGCGCCCTTTAGGCCTAACTGTTTGCCTTCTTCTAACCACTTTTCCAACTCCATTGCCTCCAAAATGTCGCTACTGCTACACCACCAAAAACCGAGCGCTCACAATTCGCATGCACATGCTTTCTACACCGCACAAGAATGTGTCAGTAGCACTACTCGATCAATATCCACGATCATCGTTCTCCGTTCACCGTGCTGCTTTTTGTACGGAACGTCCTGTTCGCGGACGCCAGTTTATGTCACAGCTGTCCCCGATTCGTCGTCGGCGCGAAGTCGATCGACGGGGTAGACAAGCTGGTTGGTCGTTCCGTACGCAAGCGAGCACAGTGAAGAGTCAGAGTCGGGAGTAAACAAAAAAAACAAGATATTTATCGGCTGATAAATACACACAAGTAAATAAAATACAATAATAAAAAAACACAAGACACACTAACACACCTGAGCTTAATATACACAATGATAAAGAAAAAAATAAATGCGAGCAATGAACAGTAGATATAAAAAATGAAACAGGGCGCGGATCAAATATACAAGAATACACTTAACAGCTATTCACTAAAACAACGTTCAAAAGAAATCAAAGTTCAAAAGAAAACAAATGGTGCCATACGCGTGGCCGGGCAGCAGCAGCAAGTCCATAAACCATGAAGTCGACGCACAAAGCTTTCCCGAAGAATGCTGGTGGCCGATCTTGTCGAGGTGGATGCGAATTGCTGGGCTGGGTTTCCCGGGAGTCTAGATTGGACGTCTTCTCTCAAGCAGGTTGAGCTAACTTGAGGCGAACTACCGTGAGCTTCGTTGCAGACGCTGGTTTGACGTCTCGTACGTCAACAAGTTCCTCGGAGTTCCGACGTGGCCAGGCGGCCCAGGCGATACTGGACGGCACTAGCCCCCCAACGGCTTCTCAGCAGCGCATAGGTTCAGCTTCTAAACTAATCAGCAGGGCCCAAAACATGCGCCTAAATAGCCTCTGCCTTCCCTAGTTCCCTAGGTAGGGAAACTGCCGCTACGTAGCATTCTCCGAATTCAGCTCTCTTAGCTCCCAACAATCTTGGCCGCGCTCTCACTATGGACGAAGAACCGCAGATCAGCCTCTCTCCCACTGTCAAGGGCCAAGGCTGATCCCGGCACTACCACGTGGCCGTACGCGCACACTTCGGGGCCCGTAATTCGGCGTGTCGATGTCGAATGCATTGTACGCTGCACAGTCAGGAGCCCACGTGTTTGCCGCTCGTAATTCGGCGTGTCGATGTCGAATGCATTGTACGCTGCACAGTCAGGAGCCCACGTGTTTGCCGCTCGTAATTCGGCGTGTCGATGTCGAATGCATTGTACGCTGCACAGTCAGGAGCCCACGTGTTTGCCGCTCGTAATTCGGCGTGTCGATGTCGAATGCATTGTACGCTGCACAGTCAGGAGCCCACGTGTTTGCCGCTCGTAATTCGGCGTGTCGTTAATTAGCGTCCAAACCATTCGAAAATATGCCGCTCCGTGACAGTATGTATGTATGTATGTATGTATGTATGTATGTATGTATGTATGTATGTATGTATGTATGTATGTATGTATGTATGTATGTATGTATGTATGTATGTATGTATGTGTATGTATGTGTATGTATGTATGTATGTATGTATGTATGTATGTATGTATGTATGTATGTATGTATGTATGTATGTATGTGGCGTGTGCGTGCATGTATGTGTGTGGTGTGTGCGAGCGTGTGTCTGCGTTGCACAAGTAGGAGCGTGAGTTTTCAATTACTTTTTTACTGCTAGAGTAACGCCCGCAAACGTGGCATCAACCTATAAACGTACTCGCAGCAAAAATGCTACCCGTGTGCAAAATGCAAGCGCTAACAAGCGATTGGTTTCGCAGTTTAGCATGTTGCGTATAGGGCAGATAACCGTTGGACCGTTAGAGTTTTACAAAATAGGTGCCAAGGGAAGGGAAACGCAGCGGAGGACGGCAGAAAATTAGCCACGAAATGAGGAAACTCGCCGGCGCGAGTTGGAATCAGCTAGCGCGAGTTGGAATCAGCTAGCGCGAGACAGGAGTAATTGGAGATCGCCTGGATGTTTCTTGCAGTAGACATAAATATAGGTTAATGATGATGATGATGATGATGATGATGATGATGATGATTTGTATGTGTGTGCGTGTGTGTTGAGAGCACGTCGCCTGCGTCACGTCGCCTACGTCACCGCGCCTAGGAACACAGTGTCGAATTAAGCAGCTGCCCGTTTTTTTTTTTTTTTTTTTTCTCGCGTGCCGAACGCCGCACAAGCAAGGCTTCACAGATAGAAACACAGATACAGACGTTGCTATTGTTACCAGGCGCGCGACACGGGAAGTCGACAAAAATGACTAAAATAAGAACAAAAAGGAAAAAAGAAAAAAAAAAATAACACGAGGGTCATGTCGTCGTCCTTCATCCAGACGCCAGCGCTCGCATATGCGCGTATATGTAGACATATATTTCCAGTGAAAAACGAGCGAGGCACACGGGAAAGGACACGCTGGTCGCAAACGCGGTATATATACCGTATCTTTATGACAAACGCGTTCGTCCCGCGCTGTTATTAACGCGGACACGCAGTGTCGCAAACGCTTCACGCGGACTATAGCATAACGAGAACAGACAAATAAAAAAGAAAAGTTTCAGGGAAGAAATTATCGCGGTTCACCCTAATTTCAGCTCGCGGAACTTACAGCTCGTCAAATTTTTAGCTCGTGGAATAAACCAGGCTATAGGCTTGGACCTTGCCGCGATCTGTAACGTCAGGCAATGTGCAGGAATGAGGAAGTGGGCGTAATTTCCATCTGTACAGGCTTACTTAATAATTCTAGAGGAGTAACGTAACGTGACGTTCTCTTTAGCGTGCCTATAAGTAAAGACGCAGTTACCATCCCATATTTCATATTAATAATAATTTAAAAACTCGCCTCCGAGAAAGCGTATAATTGTGGGTAACGTCGTTGCTCGCATACCGCTCTGACAATGCCCAAGGGCTTCTGGCGAACTATATATATAGTGCGCCCGAACTAAGTCCGGGCTTTGTGACGTCACAACTGCGAAGCCCGCCGAGTTTGCGCTATATACAGGAAGCGCTGCCCCTGTCGCATTGTTATAATGCCCTTTTCTGCGCAGTTTCGAAGTTTCGTCGACACACTTAGCCGACACATTCGCGTAGAAGCGCGAATAAAATAACAAAGAGGCAGAATGCGACGGCCGGCCGTTACTATACTACTTGACATCCATAACTGTGCATATTTAGTCGAACCCGGATATATCGAACACACGTATAACGAATTATTGTGTATAACGAACAGCAGTAAAATGCCCTCGAAAATGTTTGAACAAAAATTTCATTTTATATATCGAATTGCCTACATACCAACTTTTTTTTTTTTTTGTATGATCCCCTTCAGATTCGATACATCCGGGTTCGAATGTATTATATCCACGGAATAGCTCGTTCGCGGGTGCAGCGGATGGAATGTAAACAGGAAAAGGCGCGGCGTGGTTTTACGCATGCTCTAGCTGGCCGAGTGTATATTGCATGCGGTGTAGGCAGTGCATCGGAATTTCCACGAGCAGGGCTGGATTTATGGGTCAGGTCAGTCGAAGGGGAGCGGAGGGAGTAAATGTTTTATGGTTTCTTATTTTCTTTCGTGTTCTTTTTCTTTTTTCGATGCGTAGTATTACTGGGATTAAGCGCCGGGTTACTTCGTATACGACGGACCGGGCAGCGTGGTTTTAATTTCGATCTACAGAGTAATGACATTGAGCGCACCTCTGTCGATTATGCGTAATAAAACAGTACATCACGCATAAAACACGTAGTACATTTAGTGTCGGCTCACAGGAAACTCTAAAGTGCACAGACCTCTTAATGGAATAGCGCATGACGTTCAACGGCTTCTTTTAATTTCTTCAGCTACTTATATATGGCCTACCCCATTCTTGGGCCATTGTGTCTGTGTCATTGGGTGTGTACAAATTACATGTCTTGACATCTTCCAGAATTGGTATGCGTGACAAGGGGGTACAGAAGCACTTGATCCGAAGAAACTACATATTCCGTAAGAAGAAGAAGAAAGAAAAAAAGACATTCACTTGCGACAATATGGAGTGTTCAGTCTTTTAGCCATCTGTGAAAAGTAGGAATAAAAGTACTTTTTCATTCTGCTAAAGAAGGAACATGAACCTTATGGCGATTCTCCTTACGCGAACTTTATTACGTCGGGCGGTTCTGACAAAACTTCACATATTGTCTTTCTGCATCATAAAACGCACCTGTTCTGCATGGACCCACTGATTAAAATATTGATTATGCCGTCATTGGGTCGGCAGGCTACTCTGCAAAAAAAAAAAAGAAAAAGAAAAGTTGACTTACAGTTACGAACACCTTCCATGTTTGATATTATTTCTTGGGCAGCAAGGTGCGCTATAGCGCATTCATTTGATTTATGCTTGAACAATCACATGTATGTTTCCGCCGTTTAGAAAGTGTACATTTCGTTTAAGAGGACAGACCTACTTGGAGAGTGTCCACACTGAATTTTTGTTTAATCTATTCTCTTCCATGCACACACATTGTTATGGTACAATGTGCCCTCAATTTTCCACATGTTTTTAAATTTATAAAGTTTAGAGATCCTTATCCATTATTATTTCTGAAGATGTGTATTTCGACAGCAGCATGTGGGTCTTCCAGTATCGTAGATTAAACGAGCATGACTCACGTTATTTTTGTTCATTGTCACTGTCCTGCATATAAGGGTTATATGCGCGAGAGCTAGGCCACCGATAAACAGTGAGTAACACTTCGCATTATTTCTTTCTTGCTCTCGACAACGTGGGTTTCCTTCTTGGAACAGGAACAAAGATGAACTGCATTTTAAACAATACACCCGCCAGTTGCAAGTTTGCTACGAAAATAAGAAACGGCTGGGCATTTTCTTGCCGCCAAATTCACCAAGATTCGCCCAACTCGAGCGCGTATTGGTTAAACTCGGCGATTAGTTCATTCTTCAACCGTACATAAAAGTGACGCGACCACTCGGGCCCGAATTGAGTGACGTATTGTTACATATGCTCCTATACAGCAACTCCAAGCCCAAACCGGAGCGCCGGTTTACCATTTGTATATGACGTCACGGCCGTCATATTGGCCGTTTTTAAAGCAAAGCTTTCCTTTGCCTCTTCCTCGTGGTAAATGGCGTTCATCGTGTCCTCGCCAGATATATTTGTGGGTTGAGAAAAATTTTGTTTCAACAAAGAGACGATACGAACACAGAGTCACAAAACACAAAGTCACAATGACGGCACAATTCCACCAGGACGATAACGTACATAAAGTGTATACGGAGCACTGTATACACGGCACGTTTTCGTAGAAATTCCCAAGTCCACTATCACTAACATATAACCACACAGACCCACGGAAATGCACAGTTACCACATAAACTATTTATCACATTACATAAAATGATGTTGAATATATACAGCGGATACAACGGTTATTTACAATGACGATGTGACCGAGGCACTTTACATAATTTTGTATAGTGATGCTATGAGACGGGTATTTGTGAACGAATATACCAAGCTTAGATGTGCTCCGAATGCAAGTGTACCAGCAAAGTGGCTTATACTCACGCTGTATGCTGACGAACAAAGTAGTCCGAGTAAGAGCACCTGTGTTTTCAGTAGACTGGAAACTGGGAAGAACTGGACACATTATAACGTCGGCTCGTGGGAATCTCCAACCCACACCGACCTGTTATAAAATTCAGCGGCTTCTTTGATTTACTTGATGTTCTTCTGTACGTGACATATCCAGTCGGCATGTGCCATTGCGTGTATGTCCATTCCTGAGTAATCTTCCGGAATGGGAACGTTGTGACCATTAGTGGCACGTAAACAAAACCATCGATTGAGATTACACGCGTCGCATGTGATGTATGATGAATTAAAGTACAAATACAACTGTATACGCATCGCCGTTAGTTGTATACAGCACTGATTTAAGCGCTCCATTTATAGAATCCAACGAACACCGGCAGAAGCAAAGAAGTACGAACCACAGGCTCGCAAAAAAAGAAAAAAGAAAAGAAACTTAATTTCTTCGCAATTAAGACTCACAAACAAATATTGACGAGTTCACCAGGAACGTTCGCAAGTTTAGAGTGCAGTCCTCGATTTCCAGTTGCCATACAAAGGTGGCGGAGCGAAATCGACTTTACCGCGGAATCATCCCTGGTCTGCATACTTTTTGCTCAGGGGGTTACATGTGTTCGATCTTTATAATCTTATTTATTTATTTATTTATTTATTTATTTATTTATTTATTTATTTACTTATTATTTATTTATTTATTTATTTATTTATTTATTTGTTTATTTATTTATTTATTTATTTATTTATTTATTTATTTATTTATTTATTTATTTATTTATTGAAAACTAACCTCGATCCCTGCATTTCCTATATATCCTTGCTCTGTCTCTCTCGGCAAACACGCATGTCATGACGTCACCCCGAAACGATTCCGTTGGCGGTAACGCTCGCGTATCCTAATCGAGAGCACTTTATTATATACGGGTATATAGCAGGGGCCACTTCCCGACTCTTATATAACTGCCGTCTGCGTGGCACAGCGTTAATCAAAAGGAAAGCAAGCGTCGTTATCGACGCGATAAGCGCCCGCAGAAGCGCGGCTCAGTCAGAACCCCACGTCGGGACACGGGTCGGTACATACGTGGAGATGGGGGGGGCGTCGAGACCACGAAAGGTCACCAAGGGGTTGCGCGGCCACTCGTTTACGTCACGCATCGCTAACCGGGAGCTTCGACGCGGCGAGCAATTTCGGTGGAGACACCCAACTATATATATATATATATATATATATATATATATATATATATATATATATATAGCCACTATACGCTTCCGTTATCGCATGCGGGGGGAAGGGGGAAGGGAAATCGCCCCGCAGTGTCGGGTGATAAAAGTATATAACAGAACCGCAGGGAGAACGTCCTTGCGAAATACAGCCCCTGGCAATATGCATTGGAGGATAGTTAAACAGCGCTTTTTTTTTTTTTTTTTTTTTTTTTGTCCAGGTGAAACGCTCTTCTGCGCGCATGCAGTGAGCATTTTGACTGACTGACTGACTGGGTCTTCTTCTTCATCTTATTATTATTATTATTATTATTATTATTATTATTATTATTATTATTATTATTATTATTATTATTATTATTATTATTATTATTATTATTATTATTACGCTCTAAAGCAACAGATTCCTAATCTTCTAACAATCACGTATTTGCCTATGACCACGCACACACAGTTTCCCAAAAACAAACCCTTGTAGACAAGAAAACTGCCCTATAATTCCGACTCCCAGTAATATAGTATAGACGTAACACACGTAGAAAGCCGACACAAAAATGCAAGTCACGGTGGAGACTCGCCTTGTCTCCGGCCGCGTCCGATGTCCTGGTGGCCGGCCGGGAGGACAGGTCGCCGTCCTTGATTTTCATCACGGGGCCGCTCTAGGACGCCAGCCTACAGCCAGCCTGCAAGGGAACAAAAGGACGCGCGTTATGAGCCAATACAATCACACACCGAAGGCACAATTAACGCCTCAACGGGCCAGGCATGTGTACGCGTGAGACACATACGAGACACAGCGCGTAGATATATAGGTAGAGGTACTTCGATCCTCTTCCGAGGTGCTCTATACGGACATAAGTCGAACCAACAAATCGACACAAACAGGTACGTAGGTCTTATGCACGAGGCACGCTCGTGGAAATAGGAGAACGTGACGGCTACGCGCGCGCACGCGGAGGAAAAGTACCAAAGGTCCTGTTATTCTCGGATCCCGAAAAAAAAAAAACAGAAAAAAAAGAAAAAAAAAAAGGATAACAGTGACTGTCGCAATGTCTCCGCAAATTTCGGGAATTAGTATCTGGAAACTGGTGTCATCCTGAGAATTCGTTACAAGAGAGATCCGCCTTGCGAACTCCACGGCTACAACTATATAGCAAATTGCAATATGGGCCACGATGTAATTAGTTAAAAACTTAATTAGTGGAGATTTGTTAATCAGTCGATTATGCGTTTCAATTTCTTGTAAGTAATGTCCGCCTCGTCGAGTGGGCCAGCTCGGGAACTAGAATTGTGCTATCTGCCTCAGGCAATTATACCCTTAAAAATTTCTGAAAGTGTTCGCTGAAACGCCCGGTATATGTAATGCGGACAAAATGCTAAAAAGAATACGCTCGCGCGCATACCGTCGTGTATATATACACCCGCACGGAAAAGTATACGGACCAGGGGTTGCGCAATAAAGCCGCTTTCTTTTTTCTTTTTCTTTTTCTGCCCGTGAACGCCACTAGAAATTGAGGACTGCAGTTCAAACTTGGCATCGCGAATTTTTCAGTGCACTCGTCAATTCCAGTTTATATGTTTGTCAATTACGAAGAAATTCAGTTTTTTTTTTTTCGGCGACCCTGTGGTCCGTATTTTTGTCCACGGGTGTTAGAGCGAAATGGTTGACCTCGCATAAAGCATCGTTTCCGATGTAGTGCGTACGGAACTATATATCCTCATGAGATCCCTCCTATATGTATCACGTTTCACACTGCCTAATGGCATGTAACATATACTACACTGTCAGGTAATGATTGAGCCGGCTTGAAAAAGCGATCATATGCCTCTGATCTGTATTCGCGTCTCAAGAGGATGCGACAGGGCGAACTCTGTGGAATATTGTAGCCTTTATATAAAAAGGAGGTATACCATGCACACAGGCGCAGAAAAGCATCTGGAGGATTGGCCGAGAAGCGCAGTATACACATACAGTGATGCTACTGCGGACTTCTGATTTGGAGCAATTTTTGGAGCATCAGAAATTTCATTTTGGAGCACTTTGGAGCAGGCAATTTGACATTTGGGAGCAGCTTGGAGCAGCTGATTTTTCACATCCTGAAGTATTTCGAAAAAACGAGTGTACATGCGACACACACACACACACACACACACAAATTGATATCGTGTCATATATTGCTAGTTTTCCCAGATGTCATTCCGTATATCCATAAACAGAAATGATGGACACATTGGCGGCATGCAGTTATTATAATCACATGTCATGCTGCGCTTCAAACAAGCGACAGTAGAACCCCGCTGTTACGTTCCCGGGCGCTGCATGCGTCTTCCCGGCTGTTAAACTCCCATAGTACCCAATGCATTGGTAGCACCGCTGTTGTGTCGCAAATGTGGGACCGTTCCCGCATCATGTGGCCTCTGGGCTGCTGTGCCTTTGTTCTACGTTTTTCATGTTTGTATGGCATTCTTTACTGCTGCTCTACAAAGAGCATGGTGCCTGGGTTTCAAACCAAGTGAGGTGCAGAACTATGTGGGCATAAATATACAGTAGTTCTAGCGTTGTACCTGCAGACTGCCTCATTGATAGCAGTCTCTAGTGCAGTCAGTGAGGCATTGTTTTCTTTTGGTAGAATCGACCATGTTACTGAATGAAGGCTCTCAGCAGCCTTCTGAATCATCTTCCATTGACATGGAGGTTAGGAGAGTCACTGATAGATAGGCAACAATGCAGCTGCTAGGTGCTTTCCAGCCTGTACTTTTGTATGATGCCTCACTCCTGCAGCCACGTTTCTGTGCCAGCCCAAGTGGCCTAGTGAGCAGAGCTCATGATGAGGTTCTCTTTATGAAGGGGTGGTAGATAGGTATTGTTACGAGATATCGTGGCATTACGATAATAGAGTCGGCACACGATGTGCTAAGTCGCGGGTACGAGGTGCCGACGCGCGAAATTCCTGGTCGCTGGTTCAAATAATAGACGCTCGGTAAGCTCAATCGCGCAGTCGGAGGGGCCGACGCTCGAAATGCCTAGCCGCGGGCTCGAGGAGTCGACGCTCGAGGTGCCGACGCGCGAAGTGCCTAGCCGCGGGTCCGACGAGTCGACACTCGATGAGCGATGTGCCGACGTGCGAAATGCCTAGCCGCGGGCTTGAGGAGGCGACGCTCGATTAGCTTAGTCGCGCCTTCCGAGGTGCCGACGCGCGAAATGCCTAGCCGCGGGCTCGAGGAGTCGACGCTCGAGGTGCCGACGCGCGAAGTGCCTAGCCGCGGGTCCGAGGAGTCGAGACTCGCTGAGCGATGTGCCGACGCGCGAAATGCCTAGCCGCGGGCTTGAGGAGGCGACGCTCGATTAGCTTAGTCGCGCCTTCCGAGGTGCCGACGCGCGAAATGCCTAGCCGCGGGCTCGAGGAGTCGACGCTCGAGGTGCCGACGCGCGAAGTGCCTAGCCGCGGGTCCGAGGAGTCGAGACTCGCTGAGCGATGTGCCGACGCGCGAAATGCGTAGCCGCGGGCTCGAGGAGTCGACGCTCGATGTGCTTAGTCGCGCAGTCGGAGGCGTGGATGCACGAAATGCTTAGGCAACGCCTCCTAGGCAAGGATCCGAGAAGCCCGCGCGCAATGTGCTTGATCGCCGAGTCGGAGACGCCTACGCGCGAAAGGCTTAGCCGCGTGACCGAGGATTCCGTGCCCGAAGCTAGGTCGCGAATCCGCGTCGCCGATGCTCCGAATGCTTAGCCGCGGGTCTGAGACGTCTACAAAAAGCGGGATCGGCCACGCTACTGCGATGTCCACGTAGCGCCCGCTCTAATACTAGTCGAGATTACGGAAACTGCCCAGAGATCGCGAAGAGACCGCAACAAGCGGTGCAGACGACGCCATCGCGAAGCGAGCACCGGACCAATTGGCGAACCGCGCTGGAGTCTCGTGGCGGGCGCGGGCAATCGGTGGCTCCGGCACGACCTTCAATCATTTGCTTGTATGGAGGAGATAGCTGAAGCGGCAAATTTGAAGACGGAGAAATGCGCTTTCCAACGAGTCCAAGATGGCGGCGCTCGGCTGCGCCGTTCCGGAGATAGCGTGTCTTGAAAAACGCCGTTTTTTCGCGATTTCCGCGAAATTTTTCGGCACCTTGGCTGATACAACAATTTCATTAGAGCACTTCTACTTGGTTTTCAGCGATGATATTTCGGAATCAGATAAAATAAGAGTTACAGAAATTGAAAATGAGTTTCAAAAAATCGATTTTTAGCCATTTTTCGCGATGCGAAAGCCGCGTCCCCCCTTAATCGGGACGCACGCACTAGTGCTGTTTCGTCTCCTGTTCGCAACTAAAGCTAGCCCTATCATCGCGTTGCACGTTTTAATTCCCCGTTGGTGCAATTGTCGGCGACAGACGCCGCCAAATCCGAGACTGTTTGGCGCAGTTAGGCGCAATTTTCGTCGATTGTATCAGGATGGCGCAGTAAATCCCATTTGGCGCACTTTGGCGCAGTTGGCGCAGGAGTGGAATCACTGCACATATACAATAAACGTAGCAACAGATGCTACGCGGTGAACGAATCTAAGTCAGGAACAAAGACCGAAGCGTAAGACGTTCACTCAAGCCGGCAGCGCCAAGTGAATTCCACGTCGTATTATACGCATATGAAAGAGCGGAGACAAGCAAATAAGAACCGCGCGGCTCTTTCGAGCAAGGTCATGCAGCCGTCGGCGTGCGACGCGCATTCGAACGTTTTCCGCAACTATATACGTATATATAATACTGCGCGCTAAACACTGCGGGTGTTACTGGGCGTAACAACTGCGTGGACTACGGTATATATAGCTGTGATCAGCAGTATATAGTCTGAGCAGCCCCGTTTGGGTCAAATTGCACTTTTTTTTTTTTTTTTTTTTTTTTTTCCCTGCTACTCGCGCGGTCGGAAGATTTCTGGAGTAGGCCCCCTCCCCTCCCTCACCACTGGCTGCGCACAGTTCGACGCTGACTCGATGTGAATAATATATATATATATATATATATATATATATATATATATATATACATTGTGAAGATATATATATGTATATATATATATATATATATATATATATATATACATTGTGAAGAGGTTTATTGGATGGGGACTGAGAGCGGCTCACGAAGCGGTCAAGTATATATCAGCAAGAGTCCCAGCACCAGCGCGAACCCCGTGCCTATAGCGCTGGTGATGATGATTGGCCAGCGTTCGTCGTCTTCACTACAATAAATATATATATAGTATATAACGCTAGCAACAATGCACGCGAGGGAGCTGGCTACTGCAATGCACGACCTAAAACCCAAAGCAATTGGGGCCGGCAAGTCGGTTTCTGCGTGGGAAATACCGCCGAACGAGTAGAGCGCTCGTCGCGGTCACAGGACAGGGGGGGGAGGGGCTGGCTGCTCGCGGGGGATCTGCCACACGATGCTCCGCTTCATCGCGACGCTGATGACGCCACGCGAGCTCGCTGACGTCACAGCTATATGGCAGCTCGGCGTGGCTCGGCGCGGAGGAGAGAGCGGCGGAAAGAAACGAAACAGTGCGGGGTACGGGGAGGGGGGGGGGGGGGGGGGGAAGGTTAGGCCCGCCGACAGAGAAGACCTTCGCCATTGACCTCGTTAAACGCTCTGCTTCGTTCACAGCGCACGTGCCTGACGCAAGGGCCCACCGCAGCACCCGACGATCGCGGTCTTACAATAATTTTTTTTGAGAGAGAGAGCTACAAACACACACACGCAGATGCGTACGCATCGCCTCTCTCCAACGAAGGATGCGTCGAACGTCACACGGTTTCGGTGCCAAACGCCAGTTCTCCCCAACCCGGCAACTTCCGCTGTTCTTCCGAGATAGTTTTTTTTTTTTTCATTTACTTACAGTCGAACCCGGATATAACGAATTATCGTGAATAACGAAGACAGCGGTACAATCCTCTTGCAAACTTTTCTATAATATCTTTATTTTATATACCGAATTATTTATATCTCGAACTATTTCGCGATCCCCTTCGAGTTCGATATATCCGGGTTCGACTGTATTTATTTATTTATTTATTTATTTATTTATTTATTTATTTATTTATTTATTTATTTATTTATTTATTTATTCTTAGACCAGGCTTGCAGAGCTGCTCTAACGGCTAACCAGGCGCGGATCCAGGGGGATGTCCGGATGTCCTGACCCCCCCCCCCCCCCTCAGATTTCTGCATCGCCCCCTCGCTGACAGGGGGATGGCCCTGTCGCAAAAAAAAAAAAAAAAAAAAAAATATGGCCACCAGCATTCTTCAAAAGTATTTTTCGCGAGTACCAGTGGTATCAGCCATGTAGAAGTAAAGCTAGCTCGCTCACAAGCTTAGTTGTATTCCGTAGGAATGTGGTGTCGCGAGGTTGCCGTAGTTATTTTTTTCTCATGAACACCTTGGACCTCCTGGCGCCTGCCGTGCCTTACTCGTCTCGTCGGTGGCGTCGAATGAACGAGGGGACGTCCCTTTTGCCAAACACGCCGAGGTCCGCTCGAGCGCCTTCGCGCCTGATTAACTTAAGTTTCCCCTTGGGGAGTCAACGGTTGCCTCATTGGCTGTCATCGGTTCCGCGACCAACCTGCTTAATGAAAGAGATCTCTTGCTGAATTGTTCATATATAAATAACAACAACTAACAGCTAAACTAAGAACTACGCATAGGCAACTTTTTGTTAACTGTAGCACTCATTGTGATCACAGTTACACGTTGACAATATCCAGCACGAGCACAGTACCGTTCGTACGCTACAAGTTTTTCATTGTAACTTCGCAGTTTTATTGTCGTATATTAAGCACAGGAGGCTCAAGCCCACCGGATCCGTTTATCTGAGTGGGCGTTCTCGCGGAGCGGGGCGAAGCCTCGAGCCGCGGCTGCGAAGTGGGGGAGCGGGACGTCAGCGGCCAACGCCAGCGCGCGGGCCTAGGATGGCGTCGCGTGGTTAGAGAAATGGGAGCAGATGCGCAACTTGTGTAAAAGGATGACAGCGCGTGGGAAACAAAGCATGAAGACGCTGGCTCGAGCTCTCGGCTACTACGCCACATCGTTATTCTTGTAGGTGGCGTCGTGAGTCTTCATACGCGGTGATTCGCATATCGTAAACAACCAGCGCAGTGGTTGCTGCGTTGGAGCGGAGCGTTACGCCCGTATTCAAGAACGTTCCTCTAGTCAACACACCACCACGACTCAAGAGAGAAGATGGCACCGCCATCCCTCCACAGAAGTGCATGGTCACTGAGCTTCATGATCATTCACGGGAATTCATGAGAATTGTCGCGTCTTTATTCTCGATTATTCTGCGCAGTACGACATTTGAAATTTGGAGTCTGATATCTCGGAGCACGGACACGCTAGAATAATTATTCCGACTGATACTGTGTAGAAACTCGACTGTCTCTAAGTTTTCAATACAAACATACCCACTTACTGTAGTCAACAAAAAATAATTGTTCAATTTTAGTTAATTGGGCTGCTCACAGCGATAATTATCATCCCACTTTATGCCCCCCTAGCCACATAACTTATTTGCACAAGTGGTCTACGCGTGCCTCCCAGTGCCTAACTTTAAGAAAACCATAAAACTTAGTTTTGAACACCCTGTATTATCAGGTGCAGCCGCCAAGCACACGGCTGTATTGGGTAACGTCCTTTTCCTATAAGCTCGGAGAAACCGATACCTGGCTTCGCTACAGGTCTTCTTCCTCTTTCTGGGGTTTTACGTGCCAAAACCAGTTCTGATTATGAGGCACGCCGTAGTGGAAGGCTCCGGATTAATTTTGACCACCTGGGGTTCTTTAACGTGCACTACAACGCAAGAACACGGGCGTTTTTGCATTTCGCCTCCATCGAAATGCGGCCGCCGCGGCCGGGATTTGATCCCTCGATCTCGTGCTCAACGTCTGAGCTGACTGAGCCGCCACAGAGGGCTACAGGTGTTGCTTTAGCCGTATAAAACGCGTGTTTATCGCGAGGAAAAACGGTAAATTTTGGTAAATAAGAAAGGCTACTATCATCATCATCATCATCATCATCATCATCATCATCATCATCATTGACAGAAGCTGACCCCCCCCTCAGAAAAATCCTGGATCCGCCCCTGCGGCTAACGCGGTGTCTGCCACACAAAAGTCATTGTGTAAAGCGTATGTTGTCTTTCCGTTGACTTCTTCGTGCCTTCGGGTATGTGTATACTTTCCGCTGAGACGCAATTGGACGTCGAGGGTGATTTCGACGAGGACAAGCAGCTCCAAGCCTATGGAATTTCGTTATACATAGTGACGGCGCACGCGCGAAGGGCGATTTACAACGCCCATATAATGTGACGTTTGGTAATTTGCGGCCGAGTGCGTTCGCCAAAGAACTATCGCTAATTTGACGACAACGCACAAAAAAGAAAAATATCGAAAAAAAAAAACTGCAGCCGCATATACACAAGCGCCGCTCGGATTACAACCGCGGACAAATTGCGCCAATGGCGTCACTGCTGCGGGTATCACCTTTCCACCGGCCACGTCGGGCAACACTTCCGACGTGCACGCGTTACTTGATTCTTCTTGCGAGTCGTCGCCATCATCAGCCTGTGTTTATGTCCACTGCTCGACGAAGGCCTCTCCGTGCGATCTCCAAGTGCCCCCTGCCTTGCGCTATATAGCTGATTCCAACTCGCGCCTGCAGATTTACTTATTGCATCACCCCACCTAGTTTTCTGCCCTATACTCGATTGCGCTTAATTCCCATCTCATGGTATACCCATTCTGTAACTGTAATGGTCCACTCTAATTGGTTCTTGCGAGTACCGGAACAGAATTCTCGCTGATCACCCGATACAAAGTGGAAAGGTCACATACATCATCGTATACGAACGATACAGTGACAAAGAAAGGTTCGTGCAGCGCAGGAGTGCTGGGATGACGTGAACCGGATTTTCCAACAGTATATCGTATAAGAAAACAAGAACGCTCAAATAAAACAAAAAGCAAAAGGAGAAAAAAGAAAGAAATGGTACATCTATACTCTGGTACGCAAGAACGCCACGATGCAGAGTAATTCTATATTGATGCGTGCTTCCCGAGAGCTTTATCGATTTACATAGGCATTCGAGCCATCCTTCAATAAATCCATTTTATCATCATCATCATCGATTCACATGTATGTATACGCCGCGGCAGTCGTGATCCACAAAAAATTTGTCACCCGCCGCGGTGGCTTGGCGGCTAATGCGCAGCGCTGCAAAACACGAGGTCGAGGGTTCGAATCCTCCACGTCGCCGCGGCCACATACCGACGGGGTCGGAATGCAAAAACGTTCGCGTACTTAGAATCAGGTGCACGTTACACAATCCTCCTCATGGCGGACAAAATTGATTCAGACTACGGCATGCTTCATAAATCAGATCGTGGATTTGGAACTATACAGAATTGAATTTTAAATGTTTGGTCTCAGATTCACGAGATGCACATGCGGTGAAACACCGTATCTCTGTTGGCTGCAGTTCTTTACAGAACGGGCGCGATAAGGTATATGCTACGGTTAGCGCCCACCAGACCAGTTTGGTCGTAGTCCCGATAAACGATCAACTGCAAACACGCGCGGTTTCGAAGAACAATTATCGGTATATAGGGCGAGATTAGCGCCCGGCTGATGACCTGCGATGTTATGGTGGAAAGAGCTGCCTTAGCGTACAAGACAAGCACCGGACAATTGCAGAGTGGCGTCTATGCAGTGATCCGGTTATAACCGCCACACAAGAACGGCGATTTAAGGGCTGACTTTTTTTTTTTTTTTAATCGACATACTGGTTCGTATATTACAACGAGCCACGTGCACATGCACTTTGAATGTCTCAGATTTTCTTGTGGCTATGAAGTCGCGTGTGAAGAGGAACGAACCAGCGATCTATATAGCCGCTTAAATACTAACGTGTTCATTGCGTACTTCATTTGAGCCTCCCTGGCGTTAATAACCACGATAGACCCCTGCATGATGCAGAACACACACACGGAGAGAGATAGAGAGAGAGAGTAATCGTTCGTTATACTGGTTATTTCGTTGTAGAGATGTTCGACTGTATAAAGAATACGCCACAAAAACGACAGACAAGAGGGCAGCGTTAGGCGGTGAACGATAATGAGAAACATAACCGCTTGACACGGAATACACATGAACAAAACGCACAATTAGCCCGGGGCGAACCCTATACAGGCTTAGGAGGAATTACCAGCGCGTTAGCGGGAGTAGCGGGCCCCTACCGACGCCGCCAAGATATAACCGCGCATGCGTAGGCGGTGCGCGCAGTTTTTCACGCGACAGAAGCACTTGACAGCGCTGTACAGGTAAGTAAGCGTTCCGTGTTCTCTGACATAGAATTCCACTTGAGCGCGAACAAAATCACTTTCGGGCGCTCGAAAATGCACTCCCTGTTTGCCCAGGAAAATACGTCATTACAGCAGTGAACACCACATATATACCGGGTGTTTCAGCGAACACTTTCGAAAATTCTTAAAGGCTACTTGTGGCAGACAGCACAATTCTAGTTCACGAGCTTGTCTACTCGGAGAGGCGGACATCACTTACAAAAAAAAAAAAAAGAAATGTGTAATCGACAAAGTTTTTACTAATTAAGTTTTTGATTAATTACCTTATGGCCCATATTGCATTTTACAAATTCTGGCCGTGGTGTTTGGAAGTCGGATCCATCTCGGAACGAATTCTCACGATGACTCCAGCTTCGAGGTACTGATTCCCGAACTTTGCGGAGAAATGCATTGGCGTTCCAGTTACTTTCTTAACAAACTTCGTTCTATGCATTTGAAGCACACACAAAGTTGCTTCGATGCATTGCATTCATTGCAAATGCAATACACTCGAAAGCACTGAAGTCGCAATTGGACAGTTAGTTGCGGGCTCCGCCTCTGCGCAGATCGTCAGAAGCGAGCGCGATGCCCGCAGGTCGGGCTTCGCCGCAGGGCAGCGGCGCCTTGCCGCAAAAGACAACGTCACGCTTCGCTCAGCGGGGACCCACGTATGTACGTATCTCAAAGGCAAAGGCGGCGGCCTCGATGCCGGACAAGGTCGCGCGTGAGCACGACGCCCGCTGCCCCGTTCCGACGGGCCCTCTCGCTTCCTCGACGAGCAGCTAGCCCCCTCACGACTGCTGCAGCTTCCTCGGAGGATGAAGAAGAAAACAAAAAGAGGAACGTCTCGCTTCCTCCTCGGCATGAAACAGAGCGCAGCCTTTCCCTCTCTCTCTTTCCTCCCGAGTCGCTCTCCAATCGCACTCTGAACTCTGCTTCATCGCGAGCACCCAAGAGCTTCTGCTTCATCGCGAGCACCCATGAGCTGCAGCGCCGATTCACCGCACGGCGGTGCGACGGGGACCCATCCGTTGCAAAGCAGCGGGGCTGATTTTTTTTTTTTCAAAGCATTGGGATTTAGGGACAGTAGAGGCATTAAGCGGGTGGAAATAACCAAACGGAGGTTATCTGATTGGTGGATAAAATCAAGGCAAGAGTGAAATTTCGCCCTCCACAATGTACAAAATATGTTAATAGTCACGGCTAGGCGGCGTGTGCCACCGCCCGATTTAAAGGATTCCGCCTCATCCATCCCTCCATCGGCCGAGAGTCTCTGGGCCTCGAGGCTACCGCGGTGTTCGCCTCAGAGATCCGAGGGTCAGTACATTCAGCACCGACAGTCGACACTTATAGACAAGCTGCAATATCTTCGCCCCCTCTTTTTTTTTGCCTTCTCTCGCTTAATTACCCTATTAAAACAGAAAAAAAAGGAAAAAAAAAAAGGGGGGGGAGGGGGCAGCAAGACGCGCATAGATTAGGAATCAAACGAGAGTATAGGCAAAACACTTATATTTGAGATAGGATGGAATCGAGTCTCGTAGGCCACGTTAATTCCTAGCATGTCTATAGCATGCTACGAATTAACGTGATGCAATTTGCGCGAAGCCTATAGCATGCTGCTCCAGATGGAAAGGATAATAAGAAAGAAAATGACTCGCGCAATATATACGTCACAGACACACCGAATGTATACAAACTAAAGAGCTAAAGTGTTCCGTTTCCCTCGGGCGATCACGCACGGCTAGGCAGCGTTGGTCCGTACGCGTGGTAAGCTCAAGGCAGGATAGATTATGACGAATACATTCATCAAGGACATCAAGGAATGTAGCCAGCAAGCGCAAAGGCTATGCATTCCCGTACATTGCACGCCAGACACAGTGGCGATTTCATGCGAGTATAATCTTAAGTAGAAAGTAGACTGTATTTGCGACATTTAGCCAAATACGGCGGTCCATTAGGTCAGCAGAATGGATGTCAACTGAAGATAAAATCAGTCGAGTTCGGCAAGGGATTATATAGATGCTGTGATGAGATTAGGAAATTTGTTGGCGTATAGTAAGGAGCCATTTGATGCAATGTAGTAGAGTTAGTAGTTGGACATCGCTGCGAGAATTACGCATTCGTCTCGCAGGGAACACAAAATGGGACGATCACGACGACGAAAGCGCAAAAAAGGGTGGGCGAAATTACGAAACGGAAGTGAACGTACCACGACCCTTAGTGTGAAGCGGGCGGTGCCGGCCACGAGCTTCAGAAGAGGCCGCTCCCAACGCATGCAGCTGTAACTCCAGGCAGGGAAGCCTCGCGGCCACGTACGAAAGATCACATGACTGGGTGGCGGTCCATTTTTTTTTTTTTTTTTTTTATTTTTGACACCATCCACACCAACCACGACGCCTATCGCACGAAATTTCTCGCTGGCGCCAGCCGCGTGTAATCTATCTGGCTCGTGACCGACCAAAACAAGAGGGGCAATCCTTCTATCACGGCAAGAGCGCCCGCTTCGATCCTGCAGAAGCGTAACTTATATGCAGCTTGGCATCGAGTCTGTACAGAGTTCAATATTTTCGATGTAAAATTACGACATTGAGAGAGAGAGAGAGAAAGAAGAAAAAAGAAAGAAAAAGGCCGCTGGAGGATGATACCGAGTATCCCAATGCTTTTTTTACAAATATATATTTTGCGTCAGAAAAAAAATATATGCATTAGAGAAAGAGAGAGAGAGAGAGAACATACGACTGTCGTGCGGGATACACAACTCGGCGTGTGTACCAGATCGCCCAGCGACGTTCTTTTTTTTTTTAATTTCGTGGTATTAGTACAATGAGTAAAACGGCGTACGTGAAGGAACTATATACCTAGAATATTGCGCGCACAAGATGGTTTTCATAACATGACAAGGAAAGCGAGCACTACACAACAAAAGAACAACATAAAGTACAAGGCAACCCTCCATACCGAACAGTACATAAACTAGAAAGGACAAGCTAAACACGTCATCAAAAGTGGATAACAATCCAACTGACAGTCACCTCGATCGTAAGTGTCCTTCAGAGTCATAAGCATCTGGCTGAAAATTTACTTTCGAGGAAATCTCTGCATGTCGGCCTGGTATGCAAGCCTTCCAGAAGCTACGCAGCCTTTATCAGTAAAGAACGCATCAGTAAAGAACGTATCAAATGGTACGCCATCACATGGATGCAACGAGATATCCGATACTGTAAGAATTATACTCAAACTCTTGTCTTTTTAACTCGTTAAAGCCCGTCAGTTCTAAGTCGAAGAAACTTAGGCGAAGAAACGTGGAAGACAAACACGGTGCTACTTCCAACTGGCGTTTATTGAAGGTTTAGAGAATGCATACCAAAGAACCACAAGATAAAAAATATATATATATAACGTTGCCATCAACGTGATCAAAGCGCGTGCGCAAGTAAACACATAGTTCCTCATTCGATAAGGACGGAGCGCTGACGCAGTTGGAACGCCAGTGGAAATAAAGCGCCGTGTTTGTCTTACAACACGTTCCTCGTCTCGTCGGTAATGCGCTTTAGGAAGTATTACCAGACGCGCAAGTCCACACCCTGCCAAACCCCTTTCTGCATACTTCTACACGGAGAACATCCCATAATAAAAGTGCTTTACTTTGACAGTTAATAAAGCAATGTTGATTAGTCAAACCGGGTATACCGAACCCACATATAACGAATTATTGTGTATAACGAAGAGCAGTAAAATCCCCTGAAAATTTTGTATAAAATTTTTAC
Organism: Dermacentor silvarum; assembly: GCF_013339745.2. NCBI lineage: Eukaryota > Metazoa > Arthropoda > Arachnida > Ixodida > Ixodidae > Dermacentor > Dermacentor silvarum. The sequence continues at coordinate 26,272,464 of NC_051160.1, read as the reverse complement.
TGTACATATCGAATTACCTATACGCCTTTTCGCTCGCGCGATAACAGCAGCGATAGTGCGTTTCAAGAAACTTCCGGTA